>NW_025729208.1:4942827-4945327 GCF_021461385.2 Schistocerca piceifrons
AACCACACGTCAGCCAGACACTCTGATCACGCACCACTCTCTGCTTCTAACAGGCGCACATACAATATGTAAGCACCAGCATGGAACAACATCCAGTGCATCTTCTCCGCCACATTACACAATCCACACTATCACAACCAGACCAGGAGGTCCGTGCGGAAAATACAATATCCCAGCCTTTCGACATCCACCATTGCGCAGACCAGGCACCAACACCCACACATGTCCTATACAACGGTGCACCCAACATCACAATAGTACCTCCTGTCACAGCGCACAAACAATGACATGAGTCAAAGACACAGGTCTCACACAAGCATAGAATTGGAGCGCCGCCTCTAATAAGCCAAAGGTGCATCCTGACGTGACAAATCTGATCATGTCACAAGCATTCACTTACTATAATCACTATCAACGAACCTGCCGCCCCCGCCCCCCCCCCCCCCTACACCTTTCCGTACAACAACGTGTAACCTAACCTAACCTAACCTAACCTATGTTGTACCTTAACCTAACCTATGTTGTACCTTAACCTAACCTATGTTGTACCTTAACCTAACCTATGTTGTACCTTAACCTAACCTATGTTGTACCTTAACCTAACCTATGTTGTACCTTAACCTAACCTATGTTGTACCTTAACCTAACCTATGTTGTACCTTAACCTAACCCATGTTGTACCTTAACCTAACCCATGTTGTACCTTAACCTAACCCATGTTGTACCTTAACCTAACCCATGTTGTACCTTAACCTAACCCATGTTGTACCTTAACCTAACCCATGTTGTGCCTCAACCTAACCCATGTTGTGCCTCAACCTAACCCATGTTGTGCCTCAACCTAACCCATGTTGTGCCTTAACCTAACCCATGTTGTGCCTCAACCTAACCCATGTTGTGCCTTAACCTAACCCATGTTGTGCCTTAACCTAACCCATGTTGTGCCTTAACCTAACCCATGTTGTGCCTTAACCTAACCCATGTTGTGCCTTAACCTAACCCATGTTGTGCCTTAACCTAACCCATGTTGTGCCTTAACCTAACCCATGTTGTGCCTTAACCTAACCCATGTTGTCGCCTTAACGTAACCCACGTTGTCGCCTAAACCTGCTCTGTAATTGTTATACGACTCGTTCAATTACTGTAGTGTTGCCCACCCGCAACCCTCGCAATATAGTTCGCTACTCGCACTGCCCGCACCCCTGTGTATCGCTTCATGTTAAACACCTTGCAAGTCTTGCTCACTTTCCACATGCTCCTGCTGTACACTGTAATGTGGATGGCAGCAGGACGTACATGCCGCCCCTCCCCACGTCCCCACCTTGCCCCCTGCCTTCGCAAGCTGGTTGGTGAGAAGTTTGCATGTTCAATGCCCTTCGCATGCGACGTACTCAGGCTACGTTGTGGTGCGGCCTGTGTCAACTGTCCGCTGATGTCGTACGCGTGAACCACAATCTGTACTGCACATTCGTCCTTATGTACTGAATGATACATCGTGGCACATGTGTGACCGCACAACGACTGCGCCCAAAAACGGCGGACCATACAGTGCAAATATTGTGCACGCAGCTACGTGTCGTCTCCCTATGAGAGCTGGATTGCAGTGTGGTACGCCATAGAGACGTGTGGGAGGAACGGACGCCGTGGATGGCGATCAGCATGAGCTGTCTGTTGATGTATTCGGACCTAGTCGTCTCTCCTCACACACCGTGATGGCATGGTGCACCGCGTTCCATATCTGCGACATGCTACAGAGGCCGGTTGACAGTCGTTCGAGCAATGGACATCGCATACGTACGGGGGCCACCTTCCACGTATTGTCTAGGCGTGCACATTTTGTTGCGTGTATGTGGGCAGACGTAGTGTGGCGTGACACCTGACACAGGCATGCAATAATCGTTGAAGTTGCAAATGGCGATGGACGCCTGCGTTTTCTGGTGAAGTTACGCAAATGAACAAATGGTAACCTGTTGTGGTGCGGTTGTTCTCGCTAGGGGTGAATCGGTGATGGCGACGATAGGTTGAGGTACTAACCGGTTGTTCCAGCGATACCCACCATGCCGACGAAACTGAACGGCATCTGGGTGTGAAGCGATACGCGGCGGTGGCTGGGTGGGACCGTCCCCGGCCGGTGAGGGGGCGCCTCCCGGCGTGCTGGCCGCGCGGTGCGTGGGCGCACGCGCTACAGCCGGCTGGTGGGGGCGGCCAGTGGCAGGCGCGCCGGCCGACGGACGCGGCAGGCGTCGCAGCTGCGCGCCGGCGCACCCTGCGCGCGGCGCCGTGCGGCCAAAGTAGGTCCTCGCGGGCCCGGTGCGAAGCGCGGTGGACATCTTCAGTGTGCTGGTCCGATTGAGGACTGTGTGCGTTGAGGATGCGCCGCCGCCCGGCGCTCGGCGCCGCGACGCCGTCTGCTGCTCGGTCGCCCCAGCGGTTCTCGCTGGTGGTTTGTATCGCAGCTGTGCGGATGTGTTGGCGCGTGCGCTGTGCTGGGAGAGTTCGC
>NW_025729208.1:4955327-4958287 GCF_021461385.2 Schistocerca piceifrons
GTGAGAAGTTTGCATGTTCAATGCCCTTCGCATGCGACGTACTCAGGCTACGTTGTGGTGCGGCCTGTGTCAACTGTCCGCTGATGTCGTACGCGTGAACCACAATCTGTACTGCACATTCGTCCTTATGTACTGAATGATACATCGTGGCACATGTGTGACCGCACAACGACTGCGCCCAAAAACGGCGGACCATACAGTGCAAATATTGTGCACGCAGCTACGTGTCGTCTCCCTATGAGAGCTGGATTGCAGTGTGGTACGCCATAGAGACGTGTGGGAGGAACGGACGCCGTGGATGGCGATCAGCATGAGCTGTCTGTTGATGTATTCGGACCTAGTCGTCTCTCCTCACACACCGTGATGGCATGGTGCACCGCGTTCCATATCTGCGACATGCTACAGAGGCCGGTTGACAGTCGTTCGAGCAATGGACATCGCATACGTACGGGGGCCACCTTCCACGTATTGTCTAGGCGTGCACATTTTGTTGCGTGTATGTGGGCAGACGTAGTGTGGCGTGACACCTGACACAGGCATGCAATAATCGTTGAAGTTGCAAATGGCGATGGACGCCTGCGTTTTCTGGTGAAGTTACGCAAATGAACAAATGGTAACCTGTTGTGGTGCGGTTGTTCTCGCTAGGGGTGAATCGGTGATGGCGACGATAGGTTGAGGTACTAACCGGTTGTTCCAGCGATACCCACCATGCCGACGAAACTGAACGGCATCTGGGTGTGAAGCGATACGCGGCGGTGGCTGGGTGGGGACCGTCCCCGGCCGGTGAGGGGGCGCCTCCCGGCGTGCTGGCCGCGCGGTGCGTGGGCGCACGCGCTACAGCCGGCTGGTGGGGGCGGCCAGTGGCAGGCGCGCCGGCCGACGGACGCGGCAGGCGTCGCAGCTGCGCGCCGGCGCACCCTGCGCGCGGCGCCGTGCGGCCAAAGTAGGTCCTCGCGGGCCCGGTGCGAAGCGCGGTGGACATCTTCAGTGTGCTGGTCCGATTGAGGACTGTGTGCGTTGAGGATGCGCCGCCGCCCGGCGCTCGGCGCCGCGACGCCGTCTGCTGCTCGGTCGCCCCAGCGGTTCTCGCTGGTGGTTTGTATCGCAGCTGTGCGGATGTGTTGGCGCGTGCGCTGTGCTGGGAGAGTTCGCTTCGGCACCCAAGTGGGGCTTTTGTCCTTCTGTGGCGCTGGCGTTGGAGCTGCCGGTCACCGTAGGTGGCGCGTGTTGTCTCCCGCCGGCAATGCCACGACAGCACGCTCCCGGGCCTCTGTCGGCAGCGGCAAGCTCAGTTGGGAGCACGGGTGGTCGCACCGAAAGCGTCTACTCGCCTAACTCCGGGCGATTGCGCCTCTCTCGAACCCGACCAAGTACTTGGGACGGCGCTGCGCGCCGCCGGGACCTGAGAGGGTTTCGAGGTGTATTGTGCAGGGGAGCTCAGCCTCCTCCTGTTTGCAGAATGATTGAGCGGACGCTTGCGTGTTCGCGCGGGCCCCCCGGGACACACTCCCGGGCGGCCGGCTGCTCAGCTCTAGTTGACGCAGCTCCCTGGTTGATCCTGCCAGTAGTCATATGCTTGTCTCAAAGATTAAGCCATGCATGTCTCAGTACAAGCCGCATTAAGGTGAAACCGCGAATGGCTCATTAAATCAGTTATGGTTCCTTAGATCGTACCCACGTTACTTGGATAACTGTGGTAATTCTAGAGCTAATACATGCAAACAGAGTCCCGACCAGAGATGGAAGGGACGCTTTTATTAGATCAAAACCAATCGGTCGGCTCGTCCGGTCCGTTTGCCTTGGTGACTCTGAATAACTTTGGGCTGATCGCACGGTCCTCGTACCGGCGACGCATCTTTCAAATGTCTGCCTTATCAACTGTCGATGGTAGGTTCTGCGCCTACCATGGTTGTAACGGGTAACGGGGAATCAGGGTTCGATTCCGGAGAGGGAGCCTGAGAAACGGCTACCACATCCAAGGAAGGCAGCAGGCGCGCAAATTACCCACTCCCGGCACGGGGAGGTAGTGACGAAAAATAACGATACGGGACTCATCCGAGGCCCCGTAATCGGAATGAGTACACTTTAAATCCTTTAACGAGTATCTATTGGAGGGCAAGTCTGGTGCCAGCAGCCGCGGTAATTCCAGCTCCAATAGCGTATATTAAAGTTGTTGCGGTTAAAAAGCTCGTAGTTGGATTTGTGTCCCACGCTGTTGGTTCACCGCCCGTCGGTGTTTAACTGGCATGTATCGTGGGACGTCCTGCCGGTGGGGCGAGCTGAAGGCGTGCGACCGCCTCGTGCGTGCTCGTGCGTCCCGAGGCGGACCCCGTTGAAATCCTACCAGGGTGCTCTTTATTGAGTGTCTCGGTGGGCCGGCACGTTTACTTTGAACAAATTAGAGTGCTTAAAGCAGGCAAGCCCGCCTGAATACTGTGTGCATGGAATAATGGAATAGGACCTCGGTTCTATTTTGTTGGTTTTCGGAACCCGAGGTAATGATTAATAGGGACAGGCGGGGGCATTCGTATTGCGACGTTAGAGGTGAAATTCTTGGATCGTCGCAAGACGAACAGAAGCGAAAGCATTTGCCAAGTATGTTTTCATTAATCAAGAACGAAAGTTAGAGGTTCGAAGGCGATCAGATACCGCCCTAGTTCTAACCATAAACGATGCCAGCCAGCGATCCGCCGCAGTTCCTCCGATGACTCGGCGGGCAGCCTCCGGGAAACCAAAGCTTTTGGGTTCCGGGGGAAGTATGGTTGCAAAGCTGAAACTTAAAGGAATTGACGGAAGGGCACCACCAGGAGTGGAGCCTGCGGCTTAATTTGACTCAACACGGGAAACCTCACCAGGCCCGGACACCGGAAGGATTGACAGATTGATAGCTCTTTCTTGATTCGGTGGGTGGTGGTGCATGGCCGTTCTTAGTTGGTGGAGCGATTTGTCTGGTTAATTCC
>NW_025729208.1:4966287-4973787 GCF_021461385.2 Schistocerca piceifrons
GGCGGACGTTTCCCGCACTCGTAAAGTGCAATCCACCCCTATAACTTGCGTTTCATGAAGAGTTATTTCCAATATGCGACATTCCCGCTGTCCCTATACATGAGCCGCGACCTGTACCACTTACGAGCGAGAGACGCGATCGCGTTGCTCACTGTACGGCGTCCGATACCGAGCCATCAGCATGTCGGTCCCCATGCGCGTTGCACTCGCACTCGCACTCGCAAAAACGTGGGGCAAATATATTACGCGGAAGAGTTATAACAGACCGAGCCCCACTGCATGGGGGGAGTCTTTGTCACTAATGTACACAGATAGAACATTGTGGACTGGAACCAGATTACCCGTACACACGGCGCTGATTAGTAATCAATGCAGAGCCATCAAACTACAGAAAATATATACAACTGTCCGTATACATGCTGAAAGAGTCTGCCCACAATGGGAACCACACGTCAGCCAGACACTCTGATCACGCACCACTCTCTGCTTCTAACAGGCGCACATACAATATGTAAGCACCAGCATGGAACAACATCCAGTGCATCCTCTCCGCCACATTACACAATCCACACTATCACAACCAGACCAGGAGGTCCATGCGGAAAATAGAATATCCCACCCTTTCGACATCCACCATTGCGCAGATAAGGCACCAACACCCACACATGTCCTATACAACGGTGCACCCAACATCACAATAGTACCTCCTGTCACAGCGCACAAACAATGACATGAGTCAAAGACACAGGTCTGACACAAGCATAGAATTGGAGCGCCGCCTCTAATAAGCCAAAGGTGCATCCTGACGTGACAAATCTCATCATGTCACAAGCATTCACTTACTATAATCACTATCAACGAACCTGCCGCCCCGCCCCCCCCCCCCCCCCCCCACACCTTTCCTTACAACAACGTGTAACCTAACCTAACCCATGTTGTACCTTAACCTAACCCATGTTGTACCTTAACCTAACCCATGTTGTGCCTTAACCTAACCCATGTTGTGCCTTAACCTAACCCATGTTGTCCCCTAACCTAACCCAAGTTGTCCCCTAACCTAACCCATGTTGTCCCTTAACCTAACCCATGTTGTGCCTTAACCTAACCCATGTTGTGCCTTAACCT
The DNA here is from genome assembly GCF_021461385.2 of Schistocerca piceifrons. Lineage (NCBI taxonomy): Eukaryota > Metazoa > Arthropoda > Insecta > Orthoptera > Acrididae > Schistocerca > Schistocerca piceifrons. Next base: position 4,967,413 of record NW_025729208.1, read on the forward strand.
AACCCATGTTGTCCCCTAACCTAACCCATGTTGTCCCCTAACCTAACCCATGTTGTGCCTTAACCTAACCCATGTTGTCCCCTAACCTAACCCATGTTGTGCCTTAACCTAACCCATGTTGTCCCCTAACCTAACCCATGTTGTCCCCTAACCTAACCCATGTTGTCCCCTAACCTAACCCATGTTGTGCCTTAACCTAACCCATGTTGTGCCTTAACCTAACCCATGTTGTCCCCTAACCTAACCCAAGTTGTCCCCTAACCTAACCCATGTTGTCCCCTAACCTAACCCATGTTGTGCCTTAACCTAACCCATGTTGTGCCTTAACCTAACCCATGTTGTGCCTTAACCTAACCCATGTTGTCCCCTAACCTAACCCATGTTGTCCCCTAACCTAACCCATGTTGTGCCTTAACCTAACCCATGTTGTCCCCTAACCTAACCCATGTTGTGCCTTAACCTAACCCATGTTGTCCCCTAACCTAACCCATGTTGTCCCCTAACCTAACCCATGTTGTCCCCTAACCTAACCCATGTTGTGCCTTAACCTAACCCATGTTGTGCCTTAACCTAACCCATGTTGTCCCCTAACCTAACCCATGTTGTCCCCTAACCTAACCCATGTTGTCCCCTAACCTAACCCATGTTGTCCCCTAACCTAACCCATGTTGTCCCCTAACCTAACCCATGTTGTCCCCTAACCTAACCCATGTTGTCCCCTAACCTAACCCATGTTGTCCCCTAACCTAACCCATGTTGTCCCCTAACCTAACCCATGTTGTCCCCTAACCTAACCCATGTTGTGCCCTAACCTAACCCATGTTGTGCCCTAACCTAACCCATGTTGTGCCCTAACCTAACCCATGTTGTGCCTTAACCTAACCCATGTTGTCCCCTAACCTAACCCATGTTGTCCCCTAACCTAACCCATGTTGTCCCCTAACCTAACCCATGTTGTCCCCTAACCTAACCCATGTTGTGCCTTAACCTAACCCATGTTGTCCCCTAACCTAACCCATGTTGTCCCCTAACCTAACCCATGTTGTCCCCTAACCTAACCCATGTTGTCCCCTAACCTAACCCATGTTGTCCCCTAACCTAACCCATGTTGTCCCCTAACCTAACCCATGTTGTCCCCTAACCTAACCCATGTTGTGCCCTAACCTAACCCATGTTGTCCCCTAACCTAACCCATGTTGTGCCTTAACCTAACCCATGTTGTGCCTTAACCTAACCCATGTTGTCCCCTAACCTAACCCATGTTGTCCCCTAACCTAACCCATGTTGTGCCTTAACCTAACCCATGTTGTGCCGTAACCTAACCCATGTTGTGCCTTAACCTAACCCATGTTGTGCCTTAACCTAACCCATGTTGTGCCTTAACCTAACCCATGTTGTGCCTTAACCTAACCCATGTTGTGCCTTAACCTAACCCACGTTGTCCCCTAACGTAACCCACGTTGTCCCCTAACGTAACCCACGTTGTCCCCTAACGTAACCCACGTTGTCCCCTAACGTAACCCACGTTGTCCCCTAACGTAACCCACGTTGTCCCCTAACGTAACCCACGTTGTCCCCTAACGTAACCCACGTTGTCGCCTATCGTAACCCACGTTGTCGCCTAAACCTGCTCTGTAATTGTTATACGACTCGTTCAATTAGTGTAGTGTTGCCCACCCGCAACCCTCGCAATATAGTTCGCTACTCGCACTGCCCGCTCCCCTGTGTATCGCTTCATGTTAAACACCTTGCAAGTCTTGCTGACTTTCCACATGCTCCTGCTGTACACTGTAATGTGGATGGCAGCAGGGCGTACATGCCGCCCCCCCCCCCCCCCCACCTCTCCCCACGTCCCCACCTTGCCCCCTGCCTTCGCAAGGTGGTTGGTGACAAGTTTGCATGTTCAATGCCCTTCGCATGCGACGTACGCAGGCTACGTTGTGGTGCGGCCTGTGTCAACTGTCCGCTGATGTCGTACGCGTGAACCACAATCTGTACTGCACATTCGTCCTTATGTACTGAATGATACATCGTGGCACATGTGTGACCGTACAACGACTGCGCCCAAAAACGGCGGACCATACAGTGCAAATATTGTGCACGCAGCTACGTGTCGTCTCCCTATGAGAGCTGGATTGCAGTGTGGTACGCCATAGAGACGTGTGGGAGGAACGGACGCCGTGGATGGCGATCAGCATGAGCTGTCTGTTGATGTATTCGGACCTAGTCGTCTCTCCTCACACACCGTGATGGCATGGTGCAGCGCGTTCCATATCTGCGACATGCTACAGAAGCCGGTTGACAGTCGTTCGAGCAATGGACATCGCATACGTACGGGGGCCACCTTCCACGTATTGTCTAGGCGTGCACATTTTGTTGCGTGTATGTGGGCAGACGTAGTGTGGCGTGACACCTGACACAGGCATGCAATAATGGTTGAAGTTGCAAATGGCGATGGACGCCTACGTTTTCTGGTGAAGTTACGCAAATGAAGAAATGGTAACCCGTTGTGGTGCGGTTGTTCTCGCTAGGGGTGAATCGGTGATGGCGACGATAGGTTGAGGTACTAACCGGTTGTTCCAGCGATACCCACCATGCCGACGAAACTGAACGGCATCTGGGTGTGAAGCGATACGCGGCGGTGGCTGGGTGGGACCGTCCCCGGCCGGTGAGGGGGCGCCTCCCGGCGTGCTGGCCGCGCGGTGCGTGGGCGCACGCGCTACAGCCGGCTGGTGGGGGCGGCCAGTGGCAGGCGCGCCGGCCGACGGACGCGGCAGGCGTCGCAGCTGCGCGCCGGCGCACCCTGCGCGCGGCGCCGTGCGGCCAAAGTAGGTCCTCGCGGGCCCGGTGCGAAGCGCGGTGGACATCTGCAGTGTGCTGGTCCGATTGAGGACTGTGTGCGTTGAGGATGCGCCGCCGCCCGGCGCTCGGCGCCGCGACGCCGTCTGCTGCTCGGTCGCCCCAGCGGTTCTCGCTGGTGGTTTGTATCGCAGCTGTGCGGATGTGTTGGCGTGTGCGCTGTGCTGGGAGAGTTCGCTTCGGCACCCAAGTGGGGCTTTTGTCCTTCTGTGGCGCTGGCGTTGGAGCTGCCGGTCACCGTAGGTGGCGCGTGTTGTCTCCCGCCGGCAATGCCACGACAGCACGCTCCCGGGCCTCTGTCGGCAGCGGCAAGCTCAGTTGGGAGCACGGGTGGTCGCACCGAAAGCGTCTACTCGCCTAACTCCGGGCGATTGCGCCTCTCTCGAACCCGACCAAGTACTTGGGACGGCGCTGCGCGCCGCCGGGACCTGAGAGGGTTTCGAGGTGTATTGTGCAGGGGAGCTCAGCCTCCTCCTGTTTGCAGAATGATTGAGCGGACGCTTGCGTGTTCGCGCGGGCCCCCGGGACACACTCCCGGGCGGCCGGCTGCTCAGCTCTAGTTGACGCAGCTCCCTGGTTGATCCTGCCAGTAGTCATATGCTTGTCTCAAAGATTAAGCCATGCATGTCTCAGTACAAGCCGCATTAAGGTGAAACCGCGAATGGCTCATTAAATCAGTTATGGTTCCTTAGATCGTACCCACGTTACTTGGATAACTGTGGTAATTCTAGAGCTAATACATGCAAACAGAGTCCCGACCAGAGATGGAAGGGACGCTTTTATTAGATCAAAACCAATCGGTCGGCTCGTCCGGTCCGTTTGCCTTGGTGACTCTGAATAACTTTGGGCTGATCGCACGGTCCTCGTACCGGCGACGCATCTTTCAAATGTCTGCCTTATCAACTGTCGATGGTAGGTTCTGCGCCTACCATGGTTGTAACGGGTAACGGGGAATCAGGGTTCGATTCCGGAGAGGGAGCCTGAGAAACGGCTACCACATCCAAGGAAGGCAGCAGGCGCGCAAATTACCCACTCCCGGCACGGGGAGGTAGTGACGAAAAATAACGATACGGGACTCATCCGAGGCCCCGTAATCGGAATGAGTACACTTTAAATCCTTTAACGAGTATCTATTGGAGGGCAAGTCTGGTGCCAGCAGCCGCGGTAATTCCAGCTCCAATAGCTTATATTAAAGTTGTTGCGGTTAAAAAGCTCGTAGTTGGATTTGTGTCCCACGCTGTTGGTTCACCGCCCGTCGGTGTTTAACTGGCATGTATCGTGGGACGTCCTGCCGGTGGGGCGAGCCGAAGGCGTGCGACCGCCCCGTGCGTGCTCGTGCGTCCCGAGGCGGACCCCGTTGAAATCCTACCAGGGTGCTCTTTATTGAGTGTCTCGGTGGGCCGGCACGTTTACTTTGAACAAATTAGAGTGCTTAAAGCAGGCAAGCCCGCCTGAATACTGTGTGCATGGAATAATGGAATAGGACCTCGGTTCTATTTTGTTGGTTTTCGGAACCCGAGGTAATGATTAATAGGGACAGGCGGGGGCATTCGTATTGCGACGTTAGAGGTGAAATTCTTGGATCGTCGCAAGACGAACAGAAGCGAAAGCATTTGCCAAGTATGTTTTCATTAATCAAGAACGAAAGTTAGAGGTTCGAAGGCGATCAGATACCGCCCTAGTTCTAACCATAAACGATGCCAGCCAGCGATCCGCCGCAGTTCCTCCGATGACTCGGCGGGCAGCCTCCGGGAAACCAAAGCTTTTGGGTTCCGGGGGAAGTATGGTTGCAAAGCTGAAACTTAAAGGAATTGACGGAAGGGCACCACCAGGAGTGGAGCCTGCGGCTTAATTTGACTCAACACGGGAAACCTCACCAGGCCCGGACACCGGAAGGATTGACAGATTGATAGCTCTTTCTTGATTCGGTGGGTGGTGGTGCATGGCCGTTCTTAGTTGGTGGAGCGATTTGTCTGGTTAATTCCGATAACGAACGAGACTCTAGCCTGCTAACTAGTCGCGTGACATCCTTCGTGCTGTCAGCGATTACTTTTCTTCTTAGAGGGACAGGCGGCTTCTAGCCGCACGAGATTGAGCAATAACAGGTCTGTGATGCCCTTAGATGTTCTGGGCCGCACGCGCGCTACACTGAAGGAATCAGCGTGTCTTCCTAGGCCGAAAGGTCGGGGTAACCCGCTGAACCTCCTTCGTGCTAGGGATTGGGGCTTGCAATTGTTCCCCATGAACGAGGAATTCCCAGTAAGCGCGAGTCATAAGCTCGCGTTGATTACGTCCCTGCCCTTTGTACACACCGCCCGTCGCTACTACCGATTGAATGATTTAGTGAGGTCTTCGGACTGGTACGCGGCATTGACTCTGTCGTTGCCGATGCTACCGGAAAGATGACCAAACTTGATCATTTAGAGGAAGTAAAAGTCGTAACAAGGTTTCCGTAGGTGAACCTGCGGAAGGATCATTACCGACTAGACTGCATGTCTTTCGATGTGCGTGTCGTGTCGCGCAACACGCTACCTGTACGGCTCGCAGTAGCCGTGCGCCGCGTGCGGAACCACGCGTGCCTCTCAAAACTAGCGGCAATGTTGTGTGGTACGAGCCCTGAAGCGCTGGAGCGGCTGGCCTGCGGCACCTGGCGCCTGGCGCCGGTTTTGAATGACTTTCGCCCGAGTGCCTGTCCGCTCCGGTGTGGAGCCGTACGACGCCCGTCGGCCGTGAGGCCGTTGGACACAGAACGCTGGAACAGGGGCCGCCACACGCCTCACTCCCGCCTATGCGACCGTCTCGAAAGAGACGGCGGAAACTTGAGAAAAGATCACCCAGGACGGTGGATCACTCGGCTCGTGGGTCGATGAAGAACGCAGCAAATTGCGCGTCGACATGTGAACTGCAGGACACATGAACATCGACGTTTCGAACGCACATTGCGGTCCATGGATTCCGTTCCCGGGCCACGTCTGGCTGAGGGTCGGCTACGTATACTGAAGCGCGCGGCGTTTGCCCCGCTTCGCAGACCTGGGAGTGTCGCGGCCGCCTGTGGGGCCGGCCGCGTCTCCTCAAACGTGCGATGCGCGCCCGTCGCCTGGCGGTTCGCATACCGGTACTTTCTCGGTAGCGTGCACAGCCGGCTGGCGGTGTGGCGTGCGACACCTCGTACAACGACCTCAGAGCAGGCGAGACTACCCGCTGAATTTAAGCATATTACTAAGCGGAGGAAAAGAAACTAACAAGGATTCCCCCAGTAGCGGCGAGCGAACAGGGAAGAGTCCAGCACCGAACCCCGCAGGCTGCCGCCTGTCGTGGCATGTGGTGTTTGGGAGGGTCCACTACCCCGACGCCTCGCGCCGAGCCCAAGTCCAACTTGAATGAGGCCACGGCCCGTAGAGGGTGCCAGGCCCGTAGCGGCCGGTGCGAGCGTCGGCGGGACCTCTCCTTCGAGTCGGGTTGCTTGAGAGTGCAGCTCCAAGTGGGTGGTAAACTCCATCTGAGACTAAATATGAC
>NW_025729208.1:4978787-4993787 GCF_021461385.2 Schistocerca piceifrons
TCCCGCTGTCCCTATACATGAGCCGCGACCTGTACCACTTACGAGCGAGAGACGCGATCGCGTTGCTCACTGTACGGCGTCCGATACCGAGCCATCAGCATGTCGGTCCCCATGCGCGTTGCACTCGCACTCGCACTCGCAAAAACGTGGGGCAAATATATTACGCGGAAGAGTTATAACAGACCGAGCCCCACTGCATGGGGGGAGTCTTTGTCACTAATGTACACAGATAGAACATTGTGGACTGGAACCAGATTACCCGTACACACGGCGCTGATTAGTAATCAATGCAGAGCCATCAAACTACAGAAAATATATACAACTGTCCGTATACATGCTGAAAGAGTCTGCCCACAATGGGAACCACACGTCAGCCAGACACTCTGATCACGCACCACTCTCTGCTTCTAACAGGCGCACATACAATATGTAAGCACCAGCATGGAACAACATCCAGTGCATCCTCTCCGCCACATTACACAATCCACACTATCACAACCAGACCAGGAGGTCCATGCGGAAAATAGAATATCCCACCCTTTCGACATCCACCATTGCGCAGATAAGGCACCAACACCCACACATGTCCTATACAACGGTGCACCCAACATCACAATAGTACCTCCTGTCACAGCGCACAAACAATGACATGAGTCAAAGACACAGGTCTGACACAAGCATAGAATTGGAGCGCCGCCTCTAATAAGCCAAAGGTGCATCCTGACGTGACAAATCTCATCATGTCACAAGCATTCACTTACTATAATCACTATCAACGAACCTGCCGCCCCGCCCCCCCCCCCCCCCCCCACACCTTTCCTTACAACAACGTGTAACCTAACCTAACCCATGTTGTACCTTAACCTAACCCATGTTGTACCTTAACCTAACCCATGTTGTGCCTTAACCTAACCCATGTTGTGCCTTAACCTAACCCATGTTGTCCCCTAACCTAACCCAAGTTGTCCCCTAACCTAACCCATGTTGTCCCTTAACCTAACCCATGTTGTGCCTTAACCTAACCCATGTTGTGCCTTAACCTAACCCATGTTGTCCCCTAACCTAACCCATGTTGTCCCCTAACCTAACCCATGTTGTGCCTTAACCTAACCCATGTTGTCCCCTAACCTAACCCATGTTGTGCCTTAACCTAACCCATGTTGTCCCCTAACCTAACCCATGTTGTCCCCTAACCTAACCCATGTTGTCCCCTAACCTAACCCATGTTGTGCCTTAACCTAACCCATGTTGTGCCTTAACCTAACCCATGTTGTCCCCTAACCTAACCCAAGTTGTCCCCTAACCTAACCCATGTTGTCCCCTAACCTAACCCATGTTGTGCCTTAACCTAACCCATGTTGTGCCTTAACCTAACCCATGTTGTGCCTTAACCTAACCCATGTTGTCCCCTAACCTAACCCATGTTGTCCCCTAACCTAACCCATGTTGTGCCTTAACCTAACCCATGTTGTCCCCTAACCTAACCCATGTTGTGCCTTAACCTAACCCATGTTGTCCCCTAACCTAACCCATGTTGTCCCCTAACCTAACCCATGTTGTCCCCTAACCTAACCCATGTTGTGCCTTAACCTAACCCATGTTGTGCCTTAACCTAACCCATGTTGTCCCCTAACCTAACCCATGTTGTCCCCTAACCTAACCCATGTTGTCCCCTAACCTAACCCATGTTGTCCCCTAACCTAACCCATGTTGTCCCCTAACCTAACCCATGTTGTCCCCTAACCTAACCCATGTTGTCCCCTAACCTAACCCATGTTGTCCCCTAACCTAACCCATGTTGTCCCCTAACCTAACCCATGTTGTCCCCTAACCTAACCCATGTTGTGCCCTAACCTAACCCATGTTGTGCCCTAACCTAACCCATGTTGTGCCCTAACCTAACCCATGTTGTGCCTTAACCTAACCCATGTTGTCCCCTAACCTAACCCATGTTGTCCCCTAACCTAACCCATGTTGTCCCCTAACCTAACCCATGTTGTCCCCTAACCTAACCCATGTTGTGCCTTAACCTAACCCATGTTGTCCCCTAACCTAACCCATGTTGTCCCCTAACCTAACCCATGTTGTCCCCTAACCTAACCCATGTTGTCCCCTAACCTAACCCATGTTGTCCCCTAACCTAACCCATGTTGTCCCCTAACCTAACCCATGTTGTCCCCTAACCTAACCCATGTTGTGCCCTAACCTAACCCATGTTGTCCCCTAACCTAACCCATGTTGTGCCTTAACCTAACCCATGTTGTGCCTTAACCTAACCCATGTTGTCCCCTAACCTAACCCATGTTGTCCCCTAACCTAACCCATGTTGTGCCTTAACCTAACCCATGTTGTGCCGTAACCTAACCCATGTTGTGCCTTAACCTAACCCATGTTGTGCCTTAACCTAACCCATGTTGTGCCTTAACCTAACCCATGTTGTGCCTTAACCTAACCCATGTTGTGCCTTAACCTAACCCACGTTGTCCCCTAACGTAACCCACGTTGTCCCCTAACGTAACCCACGTTGTCCCCTAACGTAACCCACGTTGTCCCCTAACGTAACCCACGTTGTCCCCTAACGTAACCCACGTTGTCCCCTAACGTAACCCACGTTGTCCCCTAACGTAACCCACGTTGTCGCCTATCGTAACCCACGTTGTCGCCTAAACCTGCTCTGTAATTGTTATACGACTCGTTCAATTAGTGTAGTGTTGCCCACCCGCAACCCTCGCAATATAGTTCGCTACTCGCACTGCCCGCTCCCCTGTGTATCGCTTCATGTTAAACACCTTGCAAGTCTTGCTGACTTTCCACATGCTCCTGCTGTACACTGTAATGTGGATGGCAGCAGGGCGTACATGCCGCCCCCCCCCCCCCCACCTCTCCCCACGTCCCCACCTTGCCCCCTGCCTTCGCAAGGTGGTTGGTGACAAGTTTGCATGTTCAATGCCCTTCGCATGCGACGTACGCAGGCTACGTTGTGGTGCGGCCTGTGTCAACTGTCCGCTGATGTCGTACGCGTGAACCACAATCTGTACTGCACATTCGTCCTTATGTACTGAATGATACATCGTGGCACATGTGTGACCGTACAACGACTGCGCCCAAAAACGGCGGACCATACAGTGCAAATATTGTGCACGCAGCTACGTGTCGTCTCCCTATGAGAGCTGGATTGCAGTGTGGTACGCCATAGAGACGTGTGGGAGGAACGGACGCCGTGGATGGCGATCAGCATGAGCTGTCTGTTGATGTATTCGGACCTAGTCGTCTCTCCTCACACACCGTGATGGCATGGTGCAGCGCGTTCCATATCTGCGACATGCTACAGAAGCCGGTTGACAGTCGTTCGAGCAATGGACATCGCATACGTACGGGGGCCACCTTCCACGTATTGTCTAGGCGTGCACATTTTGTTGCGTGTATGTGGGCAGACGTAGTGTGGCGTGACACCTGACACAGGCATGCAATAATGGTTGAAGTTGCAAATGGCGATGGACGCCTACGTTTTCTGGTGAAGTTACGCAAATGAAGAAATGGTAACCCGTTGTGGTGCGGTTGTTCTCGCTAGGGGTGAATCGGTGATGGCGACGATAGGTTGAGGTACTAACCGGTTGTTCCAGCGATACCCACCATGCCGACGAAACTGAACGGCATCTGGGTGTGAAGCGATACGCGGCGGTGGCTGGGTGGGACCGTCCCCGGCCGGTGAGGGGGCGCCTCCCGGCGTGCTGGCCGCGCGGTGCGTGGGCGCACGCGCTACAGCCGGCTGGTGGGGGCGGCCAGTGGCAGGCGCGCCGGCCGACGGACGCGGCAGGCGTCGCAGCTGCGCGCCGGCGCACCCTGCGCGCGGCGCCGTGCGGCCAAAGTAGGTCCTCGCGGGCCCGGTGCGAAGCGCGGTGGACATCTGCAGTGTGCTGGTCCGATTGAGGACTGTGTGCGTTGAGGATGCGCCGCCGCCCGGCGCTCGGCGCCGCGACGCCGTCTGCTGCTCGGTCGCCCCAGCGGTTCTCGCTGGTGGTTTGTATCGCAGCTGTGCGGATGTGTTGGCGTGTGCGCTGTGCTGGGAGAGTTCGCTTCGGCACCCAAGTGGGGCTTTTGTCCTTCTGTGGCGCTGGCGTTGGAGCTGCCGGTCACCGTAGGTGGCGCGTGTTGTCTCCCGCCGGCAATGCCACGACAGCACGCTCCCGGGCCTCTGTCGGCAGCGGCAAGCTCAGTTGGGAGCACGGGTGGTCGCACCGAAAGCGTCTACTCGCCTAACTCCGGGCGATTGCGCCTCTCTCGAACCCGACCAAGTACTTGGGACGGCGCTGCGCGCCGCCGGGACCTGAGAGGGTTTCGAGGTGTATTGTGCAGGGGAGCTCAGCCTCCTCCTGTTTGCAGAATGATTGAGCGGACGCTTGCGTGTTCGCGCGGGCCCCCGGGACACACTCCCGGGCGGCCGGCTGCTCAGCTCTAGTTGACGCAGCTCCCTGGTTGATCCTGCCAGTAGTCATATGCTTGTCTCAAAGATTAAGCCATGCATGTCTCAGTACAAGCCGCATTAAGGTGAAACCGCGAATGGCTCATTAAATCAGTTATGGTTCCTTAGATCGTACCCACGTTACTTGGATAACTGTGGTAATTCTAGAGCTAATACATGCAAACAGAGTCCCGAGTCTGGCGTGAGGTCTGTCGCTTGACGGCGCGTTTCGGCGCGGGCCCGCCCGTTGCCGGCGCGCCGTAAGGCACGGAGGCTCGCACTGGGGCGTATCGCTTTCCAGTCGGGTGTGCCGCGGCCGTCCTCACAGGGGAAGCGAAGCGTCTCTCATAGCCTCTCCTTCCCAAGTGGCTCTTTCCGCCTTCCCGTGGTGCCAGATGTTAAGCTTGGCGTTCTGCCTTGCGACAAAAGGGAGAGCTGCGACCCAACCCGATGCGAAAGCGAAGGGTGCGTGGCACAGGGGGAGCTGTGTCAAGGGACCGAACACCAGTCCCTTTCTGTTCGCAGGGCACAGACCAGCAGGTGCTCCGCATGCCGGCGACCTCGTTTGTCGGCGTGGGATCGCGGCGCGAGTCGGCAAGGGTGCTTCGCCGCGCCCCTGGGTAACCGGGGCGTGTTCTGCCAAACCCAGGAGGTGGTGACATCGCCTGGGCTAGGTTAGATGGGCCCAGACCGCCGAACGACTGGGGGACCGACCCACCACCTGAGTAGGAGTGGGTCCTTGGCCTTCAGGTGGAAACTTGGGCTAGTAGGCGGCGAAGGGCGAGGGGTGCATCCGCCTCTCCGGAGTGCGGGGTGCACTTGCCGAGGAGCGTCGAGTGAAATCGTCGACGACGAGGCCTTCGACGGGGACCAGTGCGCTGGCAACGGCGCGCTGAACCCTGCAGCTCTGGAGTGCCCTTGACCTAGGGGCGAGGTCGGTGGGTGAGCTGCAAGAGTCCCCCCCCATGCCAGAGGAGCCGGTCCGGGGCAAGAGACGGGCTCCCAATCCTTTTTTTCGCTTGTCTACAATATGGCCGAGTCAGAGACAAGCGATTCATGTGCGCCTTCGAGGGCTTCTTTGCTTACTGTTCCCTCCCCATCAGGGGGCACGGGGCAGACCGAGGAAAGTATCAGTGACAGGCATGCCAGGATTACACAATACCTGGAAGCCAATGTGAAAAATGGCAAGATCAGCCAGGCTGCGATCTTGACGTTAAAAAATGAACTCGCCTCCTGGGCTATTGCTCATGCGAAGCTTGAGGGGCGGGTTGAAGAACTGCAGAAAGAGAATGAAAGGCTGCGCAAGCAGCCAATAAAGTCATGGGCCAATGTAGTCGCTCAAACGACACCTAAGAGCCAAACTACTAGAGATACAATTGTAAAAGTATCACAAAGACCAGATACTGCTGTCTTTTTGCGACCATTACCCGGTCAAGACACAAAAAAAGTGCAGGAGATATTCACAACAACGATTAATCCTGTAAAGGATAAAATTAAAGTCAACAAAGTAAAAGCCACAAAGAACGTTGTGATAGTTGATGTGGCAACAGTAGATGACCGAAACAAGATACTTAACAACCAAAAACTGTGCAAAGCCGTTAAATGTGAACCCCCGAAAAAGAGAAATCCGCTTGTAATTATGTACGACATACCGGTCACATTTGAAAATAATGAACTTCAAGAAACAATTCGTAATCAAAATTTTGACGATATAAGTGCTGAGGACTTCAAAAATGAATTTAAACTTAAATTCAAAACAGGGCCAAGAGACAAAGACGTTGTACATCACGTAGCAGAAGTTTCTGGCCAGATGTGGAAAAAATTAACCTCAATGGGTAAGATTTACATTGGCTTCCACGCCATAAATGTGCGGGACTTCTTGGTGGTACCTCGCTGCCATAATTGCGGAGATCTTGATCATGTACACAAGTACTGTGAGAGGAAGTCGGCTTGCTCCAGGTGTGGAGAAGAAAATCACATCAGAAAAAACTGCAAAAATCCGGCAATTTGTATCCCATGTATAAAGAGAGGCAAAAAGACTTGCAATGCCTCCGGTCGCAACTGCCCGACGTACAGGATGCTTGAGCAGAGGCTAATATCAAGAACTGATTATGGCTGAGCCAAATACAGCACCCAGGATGCCTAAAAGAAAATCCCCATGCAAGAGGAGAAGGGATGCGGCAAGGGCAGCCCAATTCAAACGATTTCTTGCAGCACTTGCAGAAGGAGGTGATGGTAGAAAGAAAATGAAAGATGCGTGCGTCCAAACGGACTCACAAGAACAAGTGGCAGCCCCCTCTCCCTACTGCTGGGGATCGCAAACGCCAGGAAATCAGGCAACTCGCGACAGGCGTCCTGTAGCGGTGGGCCGACCGGCATTCGTTCAAGGGAGTCCTGTGCTGGAATTGCCGGTGCAGGTCAATACAGTTACTAGTACAAATACACAAATGAATAGCACCAATGTGAATACTGACTCGAGACAACCAAATGCTGTGAGAACGGCGGTTGATCCGGTCAGAATATATCCCAATCTCGAGCATTCCCTACAATTATCCCGTCTGGAGGAGCCGGCTGTCCTAACCACCGCACTGCGACATCTAGTGCGGGTAGGGCATAGATACGGGCGCAAGGTCACCTTCTCGGCCATGGAGGCTGTAGACAGGGTACAACTAAAGACAATGAATCTCCCCACTGACTTCGGCGCCCTGCGTGACCTAGTAAGAAAGGTGTTTGAGAGAAGAAATGAAACCTTTAATTTAGAGGAAATATATAATCAGTCTGTCCTATCCAATGGGAGAATAGCTTACGACTGGAGAAAAACCTTCCCAGAATCATATGTGCACACATATTTCCCATAGTTACAGAAATAAAGATAGGACAGCTAAACGCACACAATAGTAGACTGGTCATGCAGGAACTTCGGAGAGTGGTGGAGGAGAAGAGTCTTGATGTGCTCTGTTTGCAGGAGCCATACTCTCTTGCGGGGAACATAGCCTACGCTGCCATGAGCTGGCAAGTAGTAAGTTTTGGAGACGAGCCGAAAGCTACCATCATAATAATCAACAAGGCACTGCGGGCAACAGTGCTCTCACACCTCTCGGACGACCACTGCAATGTTATTGAACTGCAGTCACCAAATGGCGTCATATATTTAATAAATATGTACTTTCAGTACGGTACAGATATTGACCTGTACCTTGACCAACTTACGCAGGTGGCAACGGTGCTGAGGGGCAGAAAGGCAGTTGTGGTGGCGGACGTGAACGCCAAATCCCCCCTATGGCACAGTGGCACTCGAGATGAAAGGGGAAGCAAGCTGGAAGAGACTATTATGTCTCTACAACTCCTCATTGCCAACAGACCTGGAAACCCCCCCACCTACACAGGAGGGGGAGGGAATGGAACCAATATTGACATCACAATGATGACAGCCAATATCGCTGCCAATATACAAAACTGGACTGTTACTGACGGAGACACTACCAGCGATCACAACCTGATCACATTCACAATCACGGATCAGGAGCGCCACTGGGACATAGGGTGGGAGGTACAACTAAATTATAACAAGACCAACTGGGAGCGTCTTGCAGGAGAGTTTGACCCTCCGACATGGCCGGAAGATGACGATGACGTCAACAAACACGCCGAAGATCTGGTGGGCGCTATTACCAGGGCGGTAAAGGCTGCTGTACCAACCAGGAGGAGAGCCGTTGCGGCTTCTCCATCACCATGGTCTGCGGAACTAGGGCAGATGCGTCAGTCTGTCAGGAGGGCGAGGAGGTATTACCAGCGAAGTGTCGTCTGGGAAGAAAAACAAAGATGGCTGCAAACATACAGGGAAGCCAAAGAGCAGTTTCAGAAAGAACTGCGGACAGTCAGGCTGGAAAGCTGGAAAAAATATGTGCACAGCCAATTGGCTATTGATCCCTGGGGCACTCCCTACAAAATAGTAAGGGAAAAAATCAGGTCGCCAATGGTGCTCTCCACAATCAGGGATGGAAATCGGATGACTGGGTCTTGGCAGGAAACTGCTGAGGTCCTTCTCCACCAACTCCTCCCTGATGATGAAGAGGAAGAGGACACAGAAGAACAACGCCTAATTAGGCAGGCTCTGCAAGTAGACTATGAGAATAACATCATGGTGTACCCTTTCTCTGAAGAAGAAGTTGCAGCCCACATTAAATCGCTAAAGAAAGGAAAGGCCCCAGGACCAGACGGCATCATCGCGGAGGTGGTGCAGTACCTCGCTCCTCAACTAGTGACACCTTTAGCAAGAATTTACAATGAGGCCCTGCGCCTCAGAACATTCCCTAAAATCTGGAAGCGGGCCAACGTTGTAATCATCAAAAAGGGGCAAGACAAAGACCCTAAAGAAGCAAAATCTTACAGACCCATCTGTCTGTTGGACCTGTTGGGCAAACTGCTGGAGAAGTTACTGGCTGACAGACTGACAGCACACCGAGTGCTGTGCGGGATGAGTGACAGGCAATTCGGTTTTCGGCAGGGGCGATCTGCGTGTGACGCAATTGCCCTCGCATCCGAGGTCTGTGGGTCGTCTCCGCACAAGTACATAGTTGGCATCATGGTGGATATCAGTGGCGCCTTTGACAACCTGTGGTGGCCTTCGCTCTTCTCCTGCCTGCGGGAGAAGGAGTGTCCAGGGCCGCTATACGGCTGTCTCAGGAGCTATTGTATGGAAAGAGAGGTCTGGCTATCGTCCCCTAGCGAGCGAATTGGCAAGAAGATCACGAAGGGGTGTCCACAGGGCTCTGTCCTGGGGCCACTCTTTTGGGACATAAATATGGAGCCTCTTCTGGAGAGCTTGGAAAACAGTGTGGACGTGCTAGAGGCGATAGCTTACGCTGACGACCTCCTTCTGCTGGTTGGCGGCCGAAGTCGCGAGGACCTCGAACCCAAAATCAATAGGACATTATCAATTCTCACGCAGTGGTGCCAGAACACGAAAATGACCATTGCGCCTAACAAGTCTACATACCTATTACTGAAAGGCCAACTGGCCAGAAATCCAACAGTAAGAATCGAGGGCTCACCAGTGATTCGGCGTCGTGAGGCCCGGTATTTAGGGGTTATAATCGATGAAAGGTGGAATTTCGCCAAACATATAGAAACAGCAACACAAAAATCACTCGAAGCTCTAAACAACTTAATCACAATAGGACACAGTAGATTTCATCTCCCACCAGAACTCATTAAATTATATCACAATACCATTCTTGTCTCTATCATGGGTTACGGCTCCGGAGTGTGGGCACACAGGCTCACGAGGGTTGTGCCCGCTTTGTCTGTGAGGAGGGTGCAACGCAACATGCTTTTGCGCTCCATCGGAGCGTACAGAACATCTCCGGGAGGGGCACTACTAGTACTTATGGGGGTGTGTCCCCTGGATATCAAAATCCGGGAACAGGCAGCCTGGTACTGGGTTAAAAGAGGAGATGTAGATAAGACTGAAAGTATCTTGGGAGTGCGGGTGGGGGACAAGTTTGCCATTAAGAGGAGAGGAGAAGAGTTATGGCAAGAACTCTGGGATGCTGACACAACAGGCCGAAGGACTTACCAGCTGCTCCCAAATATTAAAGAACGTTTCCAACTATCGCATTTCCAGCCAAGTAAGGGACTGTTGCACTTCCTCACAGGACATGGACCGTATCCGGCATATCTATGCCGATTCGGGAAAAGGGCTACCCCCTCGTGTGACTGCGGAGCTGAATGGGGTACTCCGGACCACGTGATCTATGAGTGCCCCATATTCGATGATGTAGCCAGTGACCTAAGAAGCCAGTTGCCTCACAACAATACGTATCAATTAATCAGAGATCCCACCACATTCAACATAGTAAACCGCCTTGCCAGCGAGGTATCAGCAAAGGTCCTGCGGGAATATTTAAGGGAAAACACTTGAACAACCGGACATGACATAACTGAAGGCGACCCATCCCATTCCGCCGGGGCGTGGACTGGCCAATCGCCGTGACGGTAGGAATCCGCCACGCTCCGGAACAGGGGGAGGGAGCGCCAACACCCGGATTCGACAGTTGCGCACCGATCATGACTTAGCAATAGTCAGACCTAAGTAGATAGTAGATAGAAAATCTTAACTGAACTTGCAGCGATCTTCAAAAGGCCAGCCCAGTGCCAGGGGCATGCTCACTGGGATTAGCTCAGTGGGCACGGCCACACAGTAGGTTTATATAAACATCTGGCACGCCTGTAACGCTGCAGGAGGTAGACCTTAGATTAGTTAGCAAGAGTAAAAGTAGATCTTACCCAACAAAGAAACTAACTCTTATGTCCTGTAGCAAGTAAGTTTACTAACACTAGAATAGAAGATAAATGCTGCTAATATTCAATAAAAATGTAATGTAGAGAATTAAGACCCACTAATGTATTAGGTGGTGGGTTAATATGTAAGAAATAATTTAATGGAATAAAGAATTTTTTTTTTTTTTTAAAAAAAAAAAAAAAAAACAGAGTCCCGACCAGAGATGGAAGGGACGCTTTTATTAGATCAAAACCAATCGGTCGGCTCGTCCGGTCCGTTTGCCTTGGTGACTCTGAATAACTTTGGGCTGATCGCACGGTCCTCGTACCGGCGACGCATCTTTCAAATGTCTGCCTTATCAACTGTCGATGGTAGGTTCTGCGCCTACCATGGTTGTAACGGGTAACGGGGAATCAGGGTTCGATTCCGGAGAGGGAGCCTGAGAAACGGCTACCACATCCAAGGAAGGCAGCAGGCGCGCAAATTACCCACTCCCGGCACGGGGAGGTAGTGACGAAAAATAACGATACGGGACTCATCCGAGGCCCCGTAATCGGAATGAGTACACTTTAAATCCTTTAACGAGTATCTATTGGAGGGCAAGTCTGGTGCCAGCAGCCGCGGTAATTCCAGCTCCAATAGCGTATATTAAAGTTGTTGCGGTTAAAAAGCTCGTAGTTGGATTTGTGTCCCACGCTGTTGGTTCACCGCCCGTCGGTGTTTAACTGGCATGTATCGTGGGACGTCCTGCCGGTGGGGCGAGCCGAAGGCGTGCGACCGCCCCGTGCGTGCTCGTGCGTCCCGAGGCGGACCCCGTTGAAATCCTACCAGGGTGCTCTTTATTGAGTGTCTCGGTGGGCCGGCACGTTTACTTTGAACAAATTAGAGTGCTTAAAGCAGGCAAGCCCGCCTGAATACTGTGTGCATGGAATAATGGAATAGGACCTCGGTTCTATTTTGTTGGTTTTCGGAACCCGAGGTAATGATTAATAGGGACAGGCGGGGGCATTCGTATTGCGACGTTAGAGGTGAAATTCTTGGATCGTCGCAAGACGAACAGAAGCGAAAGCATTTGCCAAGTATGTTTTCATTAATCAAGAACGAAAGTTAGAGGTTCGAAGGCGATCAGATACCGCCCTAGTTCTAACCATAAACGATGCCAGCCAGCGATCCGCCGCAGTTCCTCCGATGACTCGGCGGGCAGCCTCCGGGAAACCAAAGCTTTTGGGTTCCGGGGGAAGTATGGTTGCAAAGCTGAAACTTAAAGGAATTGACGGAAGGGCACCACCAGGAGTGGAGCCTGCGGCTTAATTTGACTCAACACGGGAAACCTCACCAGGCCCGGACACCGGAAGGATTGACAGATTGATAGCTCTTTCTTGATTCGGTGGGTGGTGGTGCATGGCCGTTCTTAGTTGGTGGAGCGATTTGTCTGGTTAATTCCGATAACGAACGAGACTCTAGCCTGCTAACTAGTCGCGTGACATCCTTCGTGCTGTCAGCGATTACTTTTCTTCTTAGAGGGACAGGCGGCTTCTAGCCGCACGAGATTGAGCAATAACAGGTCTGTGATGCCCTTAGATGTTCTGGGCCGCACGCGCGCTACACTGAAGGAATCAGCGTGTCTTCCTAGGCCGAAAGGTCGGGGTAACCCGCTGAACCTCCTTCGTGCTAGGGATTGGGGCTTGCAATTGTTCCCCATGAACGAGGAATTCCCAGTAAGCGCGAGTCATAAGCTCGCGTTGATTACGTCCCTGCCCTTTGTACACACCGCCCGTCGCTACTACCGATTGAATGATTTAGTGAGGTCTTCGGACTGGTACGCGGCATTGACTCTGTCGTTGCCGATGCTACCGGAAAGATGACCAAACTTGATCATTTAGAGGAAGTAAAAGTCGTAACAAGGTTTCCGTAGGTGAACCTGCGGAAGGATCATTACCGACTAGACTGCATGTCTTTCGATGTGCGTGTCGTGTCGCGCAACACGCTACCTGTACGGCTCGCAGTAGCCGTGCGCCGCGTGCGGAACCACGCGTGCCTCTCAAAACTAGCGGCAATGTTGTGTGGTACGAGCGCTGAAGCGCTGGAGCGGCTGGCCTGCGGCACCTGGCGCCTGGCGCCGGTTTTGAATGACTTTCGCCCGAGTGCCTGTCCGCTCCGGTGTGGAGCCGTACGACGCCCGTCGGCCGTGAGGCCGTTGGACACAGAACGCTGGAACAGGGGCCGCCACACGCCTCACTCCCGCCTATGCGACCGTCTCGAAAGAGACGGCGGAAACTTGAGAAAAGATCACCCAGGACGGTGGATCACTCGGCTCGTGGGTCGATGAAGAACGCAGCAAATTGCGCGTCGACATGTGAACTGCAGGACACATGAACATCGACGTTTCGAACGCACATTGCGGTCCATGGATTCCGTTCCCGGGCCACGTCTGGCTGAGGGTCGGCTACGTATACTGAAGCGCGCGGCGTTTGCCCCGCTTCGCAGACCTGGGAGTGTCGCGGCCGCCTGTGGGGCCGGCCGCGTCTCCTCAAACGTGCGATGCGCGCCCGTCGCCTGGCGGTTCGCATACCGGTACTTTCTCGGTAGCGTGCACAGCCGGCTGGCGGTGTGGCGTGCGACACCTCGTACAACGACCTCAGAGCAGGCGAGACTACCCGCTGAATTTAAGCATATTACTAAGCGGAGGAAAAGAAACTAACAAGGATTCCCCCAGTAGCGGCGAGCGAACAGGGAAGAGTCCAGCACCGAACCCCGCAGGCTGCCGCCTGTCGTGGCATGTGGTGTTTGGGAGGGTCCACTACCCCGACGCCTCGCGCCGAGCCCAAGTCCAACTTGAATGAGGCCACGGCCCGTAGAGGGTGCCAGGCCCGTAGCGGCCGGTGCGAGCGTCGGCGGGACCTCTCCTTCGAGTCGGGTTGCTTGAGAGTGCAGCTCCAAGTGGGTGGTAAACTCCATCTGAGACTAAATATGACCACGAGACCGATAGCGAACAAGTACCGTGAGGGAAAGTTGAAAAGAACTTTGAAGAGAGAGTTCAAAAGTACGTGAAACCGTTCTGGGGTAAACGTGAGAAGTCCGAAAGGTCGAACGGGTGAGATTCACGCCCATCCGGCCACTGGCCTCCGCCCTCGGCAGATGGGGCCGGCCGCCCGCGCGGAGCAATCCGCGGCGGGGTCGTGTCCGGTTGCCTTTCCACTCGCCGCGGGGTGGGGCCGTTCCGGTGTGCGGTGGGCCGCACTTCTCCCCTAGTAGGACGTCGCGACCCGCTGGGTGCCGGCCTACGGCCCGGGTGCGCAGCCTGTCCTTCCGCGGGCCTCGGTTCGCGTCTGTTGGGCAGAGCCCCGGTGTCCTGGCTGGCTGCCCGGCGGTATATCTGGAGGAGTCGATTCGCCCCTTTGGGCGCTCGGGCTCCCGGCAAGCGCGCGCGGTTCTTCCCGGATGACGGACCTACCTGGCCCGGCCCCGGACCCGCGCCGCTGTTGGCTCGGGATGCTCTCGGGCGGAATAATCGCTCCCGTCAGCGGCGCTTCAGCTTTGGACAATTTCACGACCCGTCTTGAAACACGGACCAAGGAGTCTAACATGTGCGCGAGTCATTGGGCTGTACGAAACCTAAAGGCGTAATGAAAGTGAAGGTCTCGCCTTGCGCGGGCCGAGGGAGGATGGGGCTTCCCCGCCCTTCACGGGGCGGCGGCCTCCGCACTCCCGGGGCGTCTCGTCCTCATTGCGAGGTGAGGCGCACCTAGAGCGTACACGTTGGGACCCGAAAGATGGTGAACTATGCCTGGCCAGGACGAAGTCAGGGGAAACCCTGATGGAGGTCCGTAGCGATTCTGACGTGCAAATCGATCGTCGGAGCTGGGTATAGGGGCGAAAGACTAATCGAACCATCTAGTAGCTGGTTCCCTCCGAAGTTTCCCTCAGGATAGCTGGTGCTCGTACGAGTCTCATCCGGTAAAGCGAATGATTAGAGGCCTTGGGGCCGAAACGACCTCAACCTATTCTCAAACTTTAAATGGGTGAGATCTCCGGCTTGCTTGATATGCTGAAGCCGCGAGCAAACGACTCGGATCGGAGTGCCAAGTGGGCCACTTTTGGTAAGCAGAACTGGCGCTGTGGGATGAACCAAACGCCGAGTTAAGGCGCCCGAATCGACGCTCATGGGAAACCATGAAAGGCGTTGGTTGCTTAAGACAGCAGGACGGTGGCCATGGAAGTCGGAATCCGCTAAGGAGTGTGTAACAACTCACCT
>NW_025729208.1:4998787-5001287 GCF_021461385.2 Schistocerca piceifrons
ACCTAACCCAAGTTGTCCCCTAACCTAACCCATGTTGTCCCCTAACCTAACCCATGTTGTGCCTTAACCTAACCCATGTTGTGCCTTAACCTAACCCATGTTGTGCCTTAACCTAACCCATGTTGTCCCCTAACCTAACCCATGTTGTCCCCTAACCTAACCCATGTTGTGCCTTAACCTAACCCATGTTGTCCCCTAACCTAACCCATGTTGTGCCTTAACCTAACCCATGTTGTCCCCTAACCTAACCCATGTTGTCCCCTAACCTAACCCATGTTGTCCCCTAACCTAACCCATGTTGTGCCTTAACCTAACCCATGTTGTGCCTTAACCTAACCCATGTTGTCCCCTAACCTAACCCATGTTGTCCCCTAACCTAACCCATGTTGTCCCCTAACCTAACCCATGTTGTCCCCTAACCTAACCCATGTTGTCCCCTAACCTAACCCATGTTGTCCCCTAACCTAACCCATGTTGTCCCCTAACCTAACCCATGTTGTCCCCTAACCTAACCCATGTTGTCCCCTAACCTAACCCATGTTGTCCCCTAACCTAACCCATGTTGTGCCCTAACCTAACCCATGTTGTGCCCTAACCTAACCCATGTTGTGCCCTAACCTAACCCATGTTGTGCCTTAACCTAACCCATGTTGTCCCCTAACCTAACCCATGTTGTCCCCTAACCTAACCCATGTTGTCCCCTAACCTAACCCATGTTGTCCCCTAACCTAACCCATGTTGTGCCTTAACCTAACCCATGTTGTCCCCTAACCTAACCCATGTTGTCCCCTAACCTAACCCATGTTGTCCCCTAACCTAACCCATGTTGTCCCCTAACCTAACCCATGTTGTCCCCTAACCTAACCCATGTTGTCCCCTAACCTAACCCATGTTGTCCCCTAACCTAACCCATGTTGTGCCCTAACCTAACCCATGTTGTCCCCTAACCTAACCCATGTTGTGCCTTAACCTAACCCATGTTGTGCCTTAACCTAACCCATGTTGTCCCCTAACCTAACCCATGTTGTCCCCTAACCTAACCCATGTTGTGCCTTAACCTAACCCATGTTGTGCCGTAACCTAACCCATGTTGTGCCTTAACCTAACCCATGTTGTGCCTTAACCTAACCCATGTTGTGCCTTAACCTAACCCATGTTGTGCCTTAACCTAACCCATGTTGTGCCTTAACCTAACCCACGTTGTCCCCTAACGTAACCCACGTTGTCCCCTAACGTAACCCACGTTGTCCCCTAACGTAACCCACGTTGTCCCCTAACGTAACCCACGTTGTCCCCTAACGTAACCCACGTTGTCCCCTAACGTAACCCACGTTGTCCCCTAACGTAACCCACGTTGTCGCCTATCGTAACCCACGTTGTCGCCTAAACCTGCTCTGTAATTGTTATACGACTCGTTCAATTAGTGTAGTGTTGCCCACCCGCAACCCTCGCAATATAGTTCGCTACTCGCACTGCCCGCTCCCCTGTGTATCGCTTCATGTTAAACACCTTGCAAGTCTTGCTGACTTTCCACATGCTCCTGCTGTACACTGTAATGTGGATGGCAGCAGGGCGTACATGCCGCCCCCCCCCCCCCCCACCTCTCCCCACGTCCCCACCTTGCCCCCTGCCTTCGCAAGGTGGTTGGTGACAAGTTTGCATGTTCAATGCCCTTCGCATGCGACGTACGCAGGCTACGTTGTGGTGCGGCCTGTGTCAACTGTCCGCTGATGTCGTACGCGTGAACCACAATCTGTACTGCACATTCGTCCTTATGTACTGAATGATACATCGTGGCACATGTGTGACCGTACAACGACTGCGCCCAAAAACGGCGGACCATACAGTGCAAATATTGTGCACGCAGCTACGTGTCGTCTCCCTATGAGAGCTGGATTGCAGTGTGGTACGCCATAGAGACGTGTGGGAGGAACGGACGCCGTGGATGGCGATCAGCATGAGCTGTCTGTTGATGTATTCGGACCTAGTCGTCTCTCCTCACACACCGTGATGGCATGGTGCAGCGCGTTCCATATCTGCGACATGCTACAGAAGCCGGTTGACAGTCGTTCGAGCAATGGACATCGCATACGTACGGGGGCCACCTTCCACGTATTGTCTAGGCGTGCACATTTTGTTGCGTGTATGTGGGCAGACGTAGTGTGGCGTGACACCTGACACAGGCATGCAATAATGGTTGAAGTTGCAAATGGCGATGGACGCCTACGTTTTCTGGTGAAGTTACGCAAATGAAGAAATGGTAACCCGTTGTGGTGCGGTTGTTCTCGCTAGGGGTGAATCGGTGATGGCGACGATAGGTTGAGGTACTAACCGGTTGTTCCAGCGATACCCACCATGCCGACGAAACTGAACGGCATCTGGGTGTGAAGCGATACGCGGCGGTGGCTGGGTGGGACCGTCCCCGGCCGGTGAGGGGGCGCCTCCCGGCGTGCTGGCCGCGCGGTGCGTGGGCGCACGCGCTACAGCCGGCTGGTGGGGG
>NW_025729208.1:5006287-5008787 GCF_021461385.2 Schistocerca piceifrons
TTGCGGCCGGCCGCGAAGCCCTGACGAGTAGGAGGGTCGCGGCGGTGGGCGCAGAAGGGTCTGGGCGTGAGCCTGCCTGGAGCCGCCGTCGGTGCAGATCTTGGTGGTAGTAGCAAATACTCCAGCGAGGCCCTGGAGGGCTGACGCGGAGAAGGGTTTCGTGTGAACAGCCGTTGCACACGAGTCAGTCGATCCTAAGCCCTAGGAGAAATCCGATGTTGATGGGGGCCGTCATAGCATGATGCGCTTTGTGCTGGCCCCCGTTGGGCGAAAGGGAATCCGGTTCCTATTCCGGAACCCGGCAGCGGAACCGATACAAGTCGGGCCCCTCTTTTAGAGATGCTCGTCGGGGTAACCCAAAAGGACCCGGAGACGCCGTCGGGAGATCGGGGAAGAGTTTTCTTTTCTGCATGAGCGTTCGAGTTCCCTGGAATCCTCTAGCAGGGAGATAGGGTTTGGAACGCGAAGAGCACCGCAGTTGCGGCGGTGTCCCGATCTTCCCCTCGGACCTTGAAAATCCGGGAGAGGGCCACGTGGAGGTGTCGCGCCGGTTCGTACCCATATCCGCAGCAGGTCTCCAAGGTGAAGAGCCTCTAGTCGATAGAATAATGTAGGTAAGGGAAGTCGGCAAATTGGATCCGTAACTTCGGGATAAGGATTGGCTCTGAGGATCGGGGCGTGTCGGGCTTGGTCGGGAAGTGGGTCAGCGCTAACGTGCCGGGCCTGGGCGAGGTGAGTGCCGTAGGGGTGCCGGTAAGTGCGGGCGTTTAGCGCGGGCGTGGTCTGCTCTCGCCGTTGGTCGGCCTCGTGCTGGCCGGCGGTGCAGGATGCGCGCGCCTGCGCGGCGTTCGCGCCCCGGTGCTTCAACCTGCGTGCAGGATCCGAGCTCGGTCCCGTGCCTTGGCCTCCCACGGATCTTCCTTGCTGCGAGGCCGCGTCCGCCTTAGCGTGCTCCTCCGGGGGCGCGCGGGTGCGCGGATTCTCTTCGGCCGCCATTCAACGATCAACTCAGAACTGGCACGGACTGGGGGAATCCGACTGTCTAATTAAAACAAAGCATTGCGATGGCCCTAGCGGGTGTTGACGCAATGTGATTTCTGCCCAGTGCTCTGAATGTCAACGTGAAGAAATTCAAGCAAGCGCGGGTAAACGGCGGGAGTAACTATGACTCTCTGTGGCGCCGACGTGGGCGTGCCCCTGCAGCCGGCTAGGGGTGTGCGTCAGGGTGACCCCCTCTCCCCCCTCCTTTTCAATTTTGCGGTGGACTATGTTTTGAGTCAACTTCCCTCCCACATCGGAGCTCGGATCCTTGGTCGCAGAGTTAACGCTGCGGCCTTCGCAGATGACGTCCTGCTTTTTGCATCGACCGCGAGGGGATTGCAGTCCCTCATCGACGCAGCCGTCGCAGCCCTCGCCCATCTGGGGCTGCAGATCAACGCCCGGAAGTGTTTCACCCTCGCCTTAGTCGCGTCTGGGCGCGACAAGAAGGTGAAGGTCGACGCCGACGTTACCTTCAAAGCGGGCAACGCCACCGTGCCCGCCCTACGTGTGGGTGAAACCTTCCGGTACCTGGGACTGCATTTCTCCACCGCGGGTCGCTGCGTTTTCAACCCACGACGCCACCTGGTGGAGCAGCTGGACGTCATCTCCCGAGCTCCGCTCAAGCCGCAACAGCGCCTCCACGCCCTCACCACCGTACTTCTGCCTGGCCTGTACCATGGGCTGGCCCTCAGCCGCACCCGAGTGGGTGCGTTGAAAGCGGCAGATGTGACCATCCGTGCCGCCGTCAGGAGATGGTTCCGCCTTCCGGCGGACACTCCCCTGGGCTACTTCCACGCTCCTGTAGCCCAGGGAGGCCTCGGCATCCCATCATGCCGATGGATGGGGCCAACACTTCGCCGGTCCCGTCTCCTGGCGCTGAAGAGGATTGGGCCAGCCGCCGACGGTGCAGGCCGGGACGAGGTGCAGCGTGAGATTGAGGCGCTGGAGCGGCATCTTATGTGGGAGGGCCACCTCCTCAAATCGTCGACGCAGGTTGGAGAGATGTGGGCCGCGCGCCTGCACGTTGCCTTTGACGGTGCGGCGCTGTCATCTTCCGCCGCCGTCAAGGGGCAACACCAGTGGGTCGCTGACACCAGTCGCCTGCTATCTGGGCGTAACTTCATCGACGCTCTCCGCGCCCGCATCAACGCCTTCCCCACGAAGGCACGGCGCAGTCGCGGGCGGGAGGCGGACACCAGATGCCGCGCGGGCTGCCAGGCCGTAGAGACCGCCAACCACGTGTTACAGGCTTGCTTCAGGACGCACGGGTCCCGGGTTAAGCGGCATGACGCGATCGTGCGCTATGTCGCCCGTGGACTCGCGCAGAGGGGCTTCAACGTCTCTGTGGAGCCCCACCTCCGCACACCTGAGGGAATCCGCAAGCCTGACGTGGTGGCGGTTAAAGACGGCATCGCCCGCGTCATCGACGCCCAGGTAGTCGGAGACCATCTCCGGCTCG
>NW_025729208.1:5013787-5016287 GCF_021461385.2 Schistocerca piceifrons
CTAACCTAACCCATGTTGTCCCCTAACCTAACCCATGTTGTGCCTTAACCTAACCCATGTTGTCCCCTAACCTAACCCATGTTGTCCCCTAACCTAACCCATGTTGTCCCCTAACCTAACCCATGTTGTCCCCTAACCTAACCCATGTTGTCCCCTAACCTAACCCATGTTGTCCCCTAACCTAACCCATGTTGTCCCCTAACCTAACCCATGTTGTGCCCTAACCTAACCCATGTTGTCCCCTAACCTAACCCATGTTGTGCCTTAACCTAACCCATGTTGTGCCTTAACCTAACCCATGTTGTCCCCTAACCTAACCCATGTTGTCCCCTAACCTAACCCATGTTGTGCCTTAACCTAACCCATGTTGTGCCGTAACCTAACCCATGTTGTGCCTTAACCTAACCCATGTTGTGCCTTAACCTAACCCATGTTGTGCCTTAACCTAACCCATGTTGTGCCTTAACCTAACCCATGTTGTGCCTTAACCTAACCCACGTTGTCCCCTAACGTAACCCACGTTGTCCCCTAACGTAACCCACGTTGTCCCCTAACGTAACCCACGTTGTCCCCTAACGTAACCCACGTTGTCCCCTAACGTAACCCACGTTGTCCCCTAACGTAACCCACGTTGTCCCCTAACGTAACCCACGTTGTCGCCTATCGTAACCCACGTTGTCGCCTAAACCTGCTCTGTAATTGTTATACGACTCGTTCAATTAGTGTAGTGTTGCCCACCCGCAACCCTCGCAATATAGTCGCTACTCGCACTGCCCGCTCCCCTGTGTATCGCTTCATGTTAAACACCTTGCAAGTCTTGCTGACTTTCCACATGCTCCTGCTGTACACTGTAATGTGGATGGCAGCAGGGCGTACATGCCGCCCCCCCCCCCCCCCCACCTCTCCCCACGTCCCCACCTTGCCCCCTGCCTTCGCAAGGTGGTTGGTGACAAGTTTGCATGTTCAATGCCCTTCGCATGCGACGTACGCAGGCTACGTTGTGGTGCGGCCTGTGTCAACTGTCCGCTGATGTCGTACGCGTGAACCACAATCTGTACTGCACATTCGTCCTTATGTACTGAATGATACATCGTGGCACATGTGTGACCGTACAACGACTGCGCCCAAAAACGGCGGACCATACAGTGCAAATATTGTGCACGCAGCTACGTGTCGTCTCCCTATGAGAGCTGGATTGCAGTGTGGTACGCCATAGAGACGTGTGGGAGGAACGGACGCCGTGGATGGCGATCAGCATGAGCTGTCTGTTGATGTATTCGGACCTAGTCGTCTCTCCTCACACACCGTGATGGCATGGTGCAGCGCGTTCCATATCTGCGACATGCTACAGAAGCCGGTTGACAGTCGTTCGAGCAATGGACATCGCATACGTACGGGGGCCACCTTCCACGTATTGTCTAGGCGTGCACATTTTGTTGCGTGTATGTGGGCAGACGTAGTGTGGCGTGACACCTGACACAGGCATGCAATAATGGTTGAAGTTGCAAATGGCGATGGACGCCTACGTTTTCTGGTGAAGTTACGCAAATGAAGAAATGGTAACCCGTTGTGGTGCGGTTGTTCTCGCTAGGGGTGAATCGGTGATGGCGACGATAGGTTGAGGTACTAACCGGTTGTTCCAGCGATACCCACCATGCCGACGAAACTGAACGGCATCTGGGTGTGAAGCGATACGCGGCGGTGGCTGGGTGGGACCGTCCCCGGCCGGTGAGGGGGCGCCTCCCGGCGTGCTGGCCGCGCGGTGCGTGGGCGCACGCGCTACAGCCGGCTGGTGGGGGCGGCCAGTGGCAGGCGCGCCGGCCGACGGACGCGGCAGGCGTCGCAGCTGCGCGCCGGCGCACCCTGCGCGCGGCGCCGTGCGGCCAAAGTAGGTCCTCGCGGGCCCGGTGCGAAGCGCGGTGGACATCTGCAGTGTGCTGGTCCGATTGAGGACTGTGTGCGTTGAGGATGCGCCGCCGCCCGGCGCTCGGCGCCGCGACGCCGTCTGCTGCTCGGTCGCCCCAGCGGTTCTCGCTGGTGGTTTGTATCGCAGCTGTGCGGATGTGTTGGCGTGTGCGCTGTGCTGGGAGAGTTCGCTTCGGCACCCAAGTGGGGCTTTTGTCCTTCTGTGGCGCTGGCGTTGGAGCTGCCGGTCACCGTAGGTGGCGCGTGTTGTCTCCCGCCGGCAATGCCACGACAGCACGCTCCCGGGCCTCTGTCGGCAGCGGCAAGCTCAGTTGGGAGCACGGGTGGTCGCACCGAAAGCGTCTACTCGCCTAACTCCGGGCGATTGCGCCTCTCTCGAACCCGACCAAGTACTTGGGACGGCGCTGCGCGCCGCCGGGACCTGAGAGGGTTTCGAGGTGTATTGTGCAGGGGAGCTCAGCCTCCTCCTGTTTGCAGAATGATTGAGCGGACGCTTGCGTGTTCGCGCGGGCCCCCGGGACACACTCCCGGGCGGCCGGCTGCTCAGCTCTAGTTGACGCAGCTCCCTGGTTGA
>NW_025729208.1:5023787-5036287 GCF_021461385.2 Schistocerca piceifrons
AAACAGTATCGCCATCTATGAAAATAGGGCGAAAGCACATGCAATACCGCCATCTATGCGCATCTGACAACACTACGTCCGCACCACAAAACATACCGCCATCTGTAGGTCTCCCGCAACATGACCTCCTGCAACGACGCCACCGCCATCTATGAGACGCCAAGCCGACTAAGACAGCGATGGCGCCACAGTGCCCGCCTTTCGACGCCACCCACAAAGCCTGCAGCCTCTGTCGACCATAGCACCCATTCTCCAGTGGCTCTGCCGCACGAAGCCGTGGACCGGCAATGACTCCACCCGCACCCGTTCGTGGACCACCCCAACCGCCAAACGCGCACCTCCAGCGGATGAACGGCGGACGTTTCCCGCACTCGTAAAGTGCAATCCACCCCTATAACTTGCGTTTCATGAAGAGTTATTTCCAATATGCGACATTCCCGCTGTCCCTATACATGAGCCGCGACCTGTACCACTTACGAGCGAGAGACGCGATCGCGTTGCTCACTGTACGGCGTCCGATACCGAGCCATCAGCATGTCGGTCCCCATGCGCGTTGCACTCGCACTCGCACTCGCAAAAACGTGGGGCAAATATATTACGCGGAAGAGTTATAACAGACCGAGCCCCACTGCATGGGGGGAGTCTTTGTCACTAATGTACACAGATAGAACATTGTGGACTGGAACCAGATTACCCGTACACACGGCGCTGATTAGTAATCAATGCAGAGCCATCAAACTACAGAAAATATATACAACTGTCCGTATACATGCTGAAAGAGTCTGCCCACAATGGGAACCACACGTCAGCCAGACACTCTGATCACGCACCACTCTCTGCTTCTAACAGGCGCACATACAATATGTAAGCACCAGCATGGAACAACATCCAGTGCATCCTCTCCGCCACATTACACAATCCACACTATCACAACCAGACCAGGAGGTCCATGCGGAAAATAGAATATCCCACCCTTTCGACATCCACCATTGCGCAGATAAGGCACCAACACCCACACATGTCCTATACAACGGTGCACCCAACATCACAATAGTACCTCCTGTCACAGCGCACAAACAATGACATGAGTCAAAGACACAGGTCTGACACAAGCATAGAATTGGAGCGCCGCCTCTAATAAGCCAAAGGTGCATCCTGACGTGACAAATCTCATCATGTCACAAGCATTCACTTACTATAATCACTATCAACGAACCTGCCGCCCCGCCCCCCCCCCCCCCCCCCACACCTTTCCTTACAACAACGTGTAACCTAACCTAACCCATGTTGTACCTTAACCTAACCCATGTTGTACCTTAACCTAACCCATGTTGTGCCTTAACCTAACCCATGTTGTGCCTTAACCTAACCCATGTTGTCCCCTAACCTAACCCAAGTTGTCCCCTAACCTAACCCATGTTGTCCCTTAACCTAACCCATGTTGTGCCTTAACCTAACCCATGTTGTGCCTTAACCTAACCCATGTTGTCCCCTAACCTAACCCATGTTGTCCCCTAACCTAACCCATGTTGTGCCTTAACCTAACCCATGTTGTCCCCTAACCTAACCCATGTTGTGCCTTAACCTAACCCATGTTGTCCCCTAACCTAACCCATGTTGTCCCCTAACCTAACCCATGTTGTCCCCTAACCTAA
Source organism: Schistocerca piceifrons (assembly GCF_021461385.2). Classification (NCBI taxonomy): domain Eukaryota; kingdom Metazoa; phylum Arthropoda; class Insecta; order Orthoptera; family Acrididae; genus Schistocerca; species Schistocerca piceifrons. The sequence goes on from NW_025729208.1 coordinate 5,025,443, forward strand.
CCCATGTTGTGCCTTAACCTAACCCATGTTGTGCCTTAACCTAACCCATGTTGTCCCCTAACCTAACCCAAGTTGTCCCCTAACCTAACCCATGTTGTCCCCTAACCTAACCCATGTTGTGCCTTAACCTAACCCATGTTGTGCCTTAACCTAACCCATGTTGTGCCTTAACCTAACCCATGTTGTCCCCTAACCTAACCCATGTTGTCCCCTAACCTAACCCATGTTGTGCCTTAACCTAACCCATGTTGTCCCCTAACCTAACCCATGTTGTGCCTTAACCTAACCCATGTTGTCCCCTAACCTAACCCATGTTGTCCCCTAACCTAACCCATGTTGTCCCCTAACCTAACCCATGTTGTGCCTTAACCTAACCCATGTTGTGCCTTAACCTAACCCATGTTGTCCCCTAACCTAACCCATGTTGTCCCCTAACCTAACCCATGTTGTCCCCTAACCTAACCCATGTTGTCCCCTAACCTAACCCATGTTGTCCCCTAACCTAACCCATGTTGTCCCCTAACCTAACCCATGTTGTCCCCTAACCTAACCCATGTTGTCCCCTAACCTAACCCATGTTGTCCCCTAACCTAACCCATGTTGTCCCCTAACCTAACCCATGTTGTGCCCTAACCTAACCCATGTTGTGCCCTAACCTAACCCATGTTGTGCCCTAACCTAACCCATGTTGTGCCTTAACCTAACCCATGTTGTCCCCTAACCTAACCCATGTTGTCCCCTAACCTAACCCATGTTGTCCCCTAACCTAACCCATGTTGTCCCCTAACCTAACCCATGTTGTGCCTTAACCTAACCCATGTTGTCCCCTAACCTAACCCATGTTGTCCCCTAACCTAACCCATGTTGTCCCCTAACCTAACCCATGTTGTCCCCTAACCTAACCCATGTTGTCCCCTAACCTAACCCATGTTGTCCCCTAACCTAACCCATGTTGTCCCCTAACCTAACCCATGTTGTGCCCTAACCTAACCCATGTTGTCCCCTAACCTAACCCATGTTGTGCCTTAACCTAACCCATGTTGTGCCTTAACCTAACCCATGTTGTCCCCTAACCTAACCCATGTTGTCCCCTAACCTAACCCATGTTGTGCCTTAACCTAACCCATGTTGTGCCGTAACCTAACCCATGTTGTGCCTTAACCTAACCCATGTTGTGCCTTAACCTAACCCATGTTGTGCCTTAACCTAACCCATGTTGTGCCTTAACCTAACCCATGTTGTGCCTTAACCTAACCCACGTTGTCCCCTAACGTAACCCACGTTGTCCCCTAACGTAACCCACGTTGTCCCCTAACGTAACCCACGTTGTCCCCTAACGTAACCCACGTTGTCCCCTAACGTAACCCACGTTGTCCCCTAACGTAACCCACGTTGTCCCCTAACGTAACCCACGTTGTCGCCTATCGTAACCCACGTTGTCGCCTAAACCTGCTCTGTAATTGTTATACGACTCGTTCAATTAGTGTAGTGTTGCCCACCCGCAACCCTCGCAATATAGTTCGCTACTCGCACTGCCCGCTCCCCTGTGTATCGCTTCATGTTAAACACCTTGCAAGTCTTGCTGACTTTCCACATGCTCCTGCTGTACACTGTAATGTGGATGGCAGCAGGGCGTACATGCCGCCCCCCCCCCCCCCCCCACCTCTCCCCACGTCCCCACCTTGCCCCCTGCCTTCGCAAGGTGGTTGGTGACAAGTTTGCATGTTCAATGCCCTTCGCATGCGACGTACGCAGGCTACGTTGTGGTGCGGCCTGTGTCAACTGTCCGCTGATGTCGTACGCGTGAACCACAATCTGTACTGCACATTCGTCCTTATGTACTGAATGATACATCGTGGCACATGTGTGACCGTACAACGACTGCGCCCAAAAACGGCGGACCATACAGTGCAAATATTGTGCACGCAGCTACGTGTCGTCTCCCTATGAGAGCTGGATTGCAGTGTGGTACGCCATAGAGACGTGTGGGAGGAACGGACGCCGTGGATGGCGATCAGCATGAGCTGTCTGTTGATGTATTCGGACCTAGTCGTCTCTCCTCACACACCGTGATGGCATGGTGCAGCGCGTTCCATATCTGCGACATGCTACAGAAGCCGGTTGACAGTCGTTCGAGCAATGGACATCGCATACGTACGGGGGCCACCTTCCACGTATTGTCTAGGCGTGCACATTTTGTTGCGTGTATGTGGGCAGACGTAGTGTGGCGTGACACCTGACACAGGCATGCAATAATGGTTGAAGTTGCAAATGGCGATGGACGCCTACGTTTTCTGGTGAAGTTACGCAAATGAAGAAATGGTAACCCGTTGTGGTGCGGTTGTTCTCGCTAGGGGTGAATCGGTGATGGCGACGATAGGTTGAGGTACTAACCGGTTGTTCCAGCGATACCCACCATGCCGACGAAACTGAACGGCATCTGGGTGTGAAGCGATACGCGGCGGTGGCTGGGTGGGACCGTCCCCGGCCGGTGAGGGGGCGCCTCCCGGCGTGCTGGCCGCGCGGTGCGTGGGCGCACGCGCTACAGCCGGCTGGTGGGGGCGGCCAGTGGCAGGCGCGCCGGCCGACGGACGCGGCAGGCGTCGCAGCTGCGCGCCGGCGCACCCTGCGCGCGGCGCCGTGCGGCCAAAGTAGGTCCTCGCGGGCCCGGTGCGAAGCGCGGTGGACATCTGCAGTGTGCTGGTCCGATTGAGGACTGTGTGCGTTGAGGATGCGCCGCCGCCCGGCGCTCGGCGCCGCGACGCCGTCTGCTGCTCGGTCGCCCCAGCGGTTCTCGCTGGTGGTTTGTATCGCAGCTGTGCGGATGTGTTGGCGTGTGCGCTGTGCTGGGAGAGTTCGCTTCGGCACCCAAGTGGGGCTTTTGTCCTTCTGTGGCGCTGGCGTTGGAGCTGCCGGTCACCGTAGGTGGCGCGTGTTGTCTCCCGCCGGCAATGCCACGACAGCACGCTCCCGGGCCTCTGTCGGCAGCGGCAAGCTCAGTTGGGAGCACGGGTGGTCGCACCGAAAGCGTCTACTCGCCTAACTCCGGGCGATTGCGCCTCTCTCGAACCCGACCAAGTACTTGGGACGGCGCTGCGCGCCGCCGGGACCTGAGAGGGTTTCGAGGTGTATTGTGCAGGGGAGCTCAGCCTCCTCCTGTTTGCAGAATGATTGAGCGGACGCTTGCGTGTTCGCGCGGGCCCCCGGGACACACTCCCGGGCGGCCGGCTGCTCAGCTCTAGTTGACGCAGCTCCCTGGTTGATCCTGCCAGTAGTCATATGCTTATCTCAAAGATTAAGCCATGCATGTCTCAGTACAAGCCGCATTAAGGTGAAACCGCGAATGGCTCATTAAATCAGTTATGGTTCCTTAGATCGTACCCACGTTACTTGGATAACTGTGGTAATTCTAGAGCTAATACATGCAAACAGAGTCCCGAGTCTGGCGTGAGGTCAGTCGCTTGACGGCGCGTTTCGGCGCGGGCCCGCCCGTTGCCGGCGCGCCGTAAGGCACGGAGGCTCGCACTGGGGCGTATCGCTTTCCAGTCGGGCGTGCCGCGGCAGTCCTCACTCGGGGAAGTGAAGCGTCTCTTACAGCCTCTCCTTCCCAAGTAGCTCTTTCCGCCTTCCCGTGGTGCCAGACGTCAAGCTCGGCATTCTGCCTTGCGTCAAAAGGGAGAGCTGCGACCCAACCCGATGCGAAAGCGAAGGGTGCGTGGCACAGGGGGAGCTGTGTCGAGGGACCGAACACCAGTCCCTTTCTGTTCGCAGGGCACAGACCAGCAGGTGCTCTGCATGCCGGCGACCTCGTTTGTCGGCGTGGGATCACGGCGCGAGTCGGCAAGGGTGCTTCGCCGCGCCCCTGGGTAACCGGGGCGTGTTCTGCCAAACCCAGGTGGTGGTGACATCGCCTGGGCCAGGTTAGATGGGCCCAGACCGCCGAACGACTGGGGGACCGACCCACCACCTGAGTAGGAGTGGGTCCTTGGCCTTCAGGTGGAAGCTCGGGCAAGTAGGCGGCGAAGGGCGAGGGGTGCATCCGCCTCTCCGGAGTGCGGGGTGCAGTTGCCGAGGAGCGTCGTGTGAAATCGTCGGCGACGAGGCCATCGATGGGGACCAGTGCGCTGGCGACGGCGCGCTGAACCCGGCAGCTCAGGAGTGCCCTTGACCTAGGGGCGAGGTCGGTGGGCGAGCTGCAGAAGTCCCCCCCCATGCCAGAGGAGCCGGTCCGGGGCAAGAGACGGGCTCCCACCCCTTTTTTATCACTCGTTAATCATGGAGACACCAGAAACGAGTGATTCAAGTGCGCCATCGCGAGCTTCTGTGATGCCTGTACCTGCTCCACAGGACGAGTCAGGACAGGCAAACGGGGAAAACGTCCTGCAAAGACATACGAGAATTACTTTGCTCCTTGAGCAAAATATCAAGAATGGTAAAATTAGCCAAGCGGCATTGACAACAATAAAAAATGAGCTGGCGGCATGGGCCATAGCCAACGCCAAGCTCGAAGGCCGCGTTGAGGAACTAGAGAAAGAAAACGAAAGACTACGTAAACAACCGACTAAGACCTGGGCGGGAGTGGTCGCACAAGCGCCACCAAAGACACAAACAACAAGAGACACAATTGCCAAAATATCAAAGAGAACAGACACAACGGTGTTCCTAAGGACCCTACCCGGTCAGGACACCAGCGTGAAAAAAATACAGGAACTGCTCACCACCTCAATTAACCCAATAAAAGACAAAATAAAAATTAACAGGATCAAACCAAGTAAGAATTCTGTAATTGTAGAAGTGGCCTCTGAAGAGGACAAAACTAAATTACTGAACAATGCCAAACTAAACTCGGTGGTCAAATGTGAGCCACCGAGGAAAAGAAACCCGTTGGTCATCCTGTATGATGTACCAACAACTATGACCAATGAAGAGATACACGAAACCATAAAAGCTCAAAATTTTGAAGACATGAAAGAAGAAGAATTCAAAGAAAATTTTAAACTGAAATTTAAAACAGGGCCTCGGGACCGTGACGTGGTTCACCACGTCGCCGAGGTCTCCTCCCAGATGTGGAAAAGAATAACTACAATGGGCAAACTATACATTGGCTTTCACGCCATAAACGCACGCGACTATCTTGTGGTACCGCGTTGCCACAATTGCGGAGATCTCGACCACGTTCTCAGGCACTGTACCAGGGGGTCGGTCTGCTCGAAATGTGGCGAGGATGGACACGTCCGCAAAGATTGTAGGGCTGCAACAGTCTGTATCCCATGCAAAAGAAGGGGAAAAAAACCTTGCGGCGCCACTGGGCGAAGCTGCCCCACCTACAGACTTCTAGAGCAGCGTCTAATCTCAAGAATAGACTATGGCTGATCAAGTCAAAGCGAACAGGATGCCCAAAAGAAAATCCCCGAGCAAAAGGAGGAGGGATGCCATGAGGGCAAGTGCATTCAAGATGTTTTTGAGGTCGCTCACTGACACCTCAGTTAACACTAAGGATATGAGTACCCAAACGGAGTCCACCACAACCGATAGAGGAACTCAGACTGTTCCTCTTAAAGTCAAGTCTCCCTCCTCCCAGAGCCAGGGGATAACGCCGACCAAAGAACTACGGCTATGGCATCCTGCAACTGAGACAGCGGCAATCCCAGCAGAGGAAAGTAGGAACGTCATCCAACCACTCCAGGAAAATAAAATAACTAGCTCCTGTGAATCAAATATGAAAGATCCTGTCGTGAGATTGCCGCCCATTGACCCAGTCAGAGTCTACCCTAACCTGGAGTTCACCATGCAGTTAGCAAGATTAGAGCAGCCGACTACCCTGACTACTGCCTTGAGACACGTGGTCCGGGTGGGACATGAATATGGTAGGAAAGTCACCTTCTCGGTAATGGAGGCTGTAGACAGAATCCAACTTAAGTCAGTGAATCTCCCCACCGACTTCGGAGCCCTGCGAGACTTACTCAAAAAGGTCTTTGAAAGACGAGGCGAAAAGTTTGATTTGAACGACATATATGAACAAGCAGTATTAGCAAATGGACGTATCACATTTGACTGGAACAAGACCTGGCCACATGACAGAATCCATACATACTTTCCGTAAAAACTAATGACAAAAATCACCATCGGACAACTTAACGCCCACAACAGCAGACTTGTGATGCAGGAGCTACGCAAGGAAGTGGAGGAGAGGAGACTGGATCTGATCTGCCTGCAAGAGCCGTACTCCCTAAATGGAAAATTAGTGTTTACAGCCGCGACATGGCAAGTCATAAGCAGAGGAGAAGACCCGAGATCGGCTATAATTATCACAAACAAAATTTTAAGAGCCATAGTTCTTACACAATACACAACAAGCCACTGCAACGTCGTGGAGCTGCAATCTCCATCTGGCAACATTATCCTAATCAATATGTACTTCCAGTATGGTGATGATATCGAAGAACACCTTACACACCTTACTGCAGTTATCACGGCGTTGCGGGGGCGAAAAGTAATTATAACTGCCGACATTAATGCTAAATCCCCCCTATGGTACAGTGGCACAAGAGACCCTAACGGTGAGAAGGCAGAAGAGGCCATCATGGCCATGCAGCTAGTGGTGGCAAATAAGCCTGGAAACCCCCCCACATATGTGGCGGGAGGTGGCCAAGGCACAAACATCGATGTGACCTTGGCTACGCCTAACGTGGCACACTTAATTCAACAGTGGAAAGTGGTAGAAAACGCCACCACCAGTGACCACAACCTTATTACCTTCAGTGTGGGAGACAGGGAGAGCTGCTGGACCATGGGGTGGGAGATGCAATACAATTACAAAAGAGCCGACTGGGAGAAGCTAGCTAGGGAGTGCGACATTCCTGCACTACCAGAAGGTGACGGACACCTGGACTATGACATAGACAACAGAGCTGAAGAACTGATGACGACAATAACTCGAGCGGTAAAGGCTGCTGTACCTACTAGGAGGAAGGCCATAGCGGCCTCTCCGTCACCATGGTCAGCTGAGCTAGAGGAGATGCGCCAGTCTGTCAGAAGGCTGAGGAGGCACTACCAGCGCAGTGTCGTCTGGCTAGAGAGACAAAGACGGCTGCAACTATACCGGGAAGCGAAAGAAAATTTCCAAAGACGCCTACGTGAGGTCAGATCCGAAAGCTGGGAACACTTTGTACTAAATCAACTCGCTCTAGACCCTTGGGGAGTTCCCTACAAGCTTGTCCGGGAAAAAATCCGCTCTCCGATGGAGCTCTCAACCGTCAGGCGTGGGGATGGGATGACGGAGTCTTGGCAGGAAACTGCTGAGGTCCTTCTCCAGTCCCTGCTGCCTGATGACACAGCGGATGGAGAAACTGACGAACAACAGCAGCTGAGGGAGAGCTATAACAACAACGAATATGGAAACAACACGGCAGTCTACCCCTTCTCTGAAGAGGAGGTAGCTGCCCATATAAAATCCCTGAAGATAGGGAAAGCTCCCGGGCCAGATGGCATTGTGGCGGAGGTGGTGCAGTTTCTGGCTCCCCAGATAGTCGCCCCTCTAACCCATCTCTATAATGAATGTCTCAGGCAACAAAAGTTCCCTCGTATATGGAAGAGGGCAAATGTAGTGATAATTAAGAAAGGAGCTGACAAAGACCCAGCAGAAACAAAGTCCTACCGTCCAATCTGCCTGCTTGATCTGCTTGGGAAGGTTCTGGAGAGACTGCTGGCTGACAGACTGGCTGCACACCGAGTGCTGTGCGGGATGAGCAGCAGACAATTCGGCTTCAGGCCTGGGCGATCAGCATCTGATGCAATCGCCCTGGCGGCTGAGGTCTGTGGCTCTACCCCGTACAAGTACGTTGTTGGCATCATGGTGGACATAAGTGGCGCCTTCGACAACCTGTGGTGGCCTTCGCTCTTCTCCTGTTTACGGGAGAAGGAGTGCCCAGGGCTGCTATATGGGTGTCTGAGGAGCTATTGCAAGGATCGGGAGGTCTGGCTATCATCCCCTAGCACAAGGGTAACGAAAATAATCACCAAGGGATGTCCCCAGGGCTCCGTACTAGGTCCCCTGTTTTGGGACATCCACATGGAACCTCTATTAGACACACTACAGCAAAGTGACGACGTGCTAGAGGTGATAGCCTACGCTGATGACCTCCTCTTACTGGTTGGCGGCCGAAGCCGAGAAGACATAGAACCCAAAATAGAACGTGCAATAGAAAAACTACAACTTTGGTGCCGAAAAACGAAAATGACAATTTCACCAACAAAGTCAACATATCTCCTTCTTAAGGGACAGCTAGTCAGGAATCCTACAGTTAGGATAGAGGGCTCACCTGTCCTCAGACGACGTGAGACTCGATACCTGGGCATCATCATTGATGAGAGGTGGTCATTCGGCAGACACATTGAAACCGTAACACAAAGAGCCTTACAAGTACTCAACAACCTCATCTCCATTGGGCATAAACGTTTCCACCTCCCACCACATCTTATCAAATTATATCATAACAGCATACTCACCTCCATAGTGGGTTACGGTTCTGGAGTCTGGGCACACAGGCTCACGAGGGTGGTGCCTGCCATGACAGTGAGAAGAATACAAAGAAACATGATTATGAGATCAACAGGGGCTTACAGGACCACACCAGGAGGGGCCCTATTAGTCATAATGGGACTCTGCCCCTTAGACATTAAAATTCGTGAGCAGGCGGCCTGGTACTGGGCAAAAAAGGGGAATATGGATAAGATAGAAGAAATTTTGGGGAGTAGGACAGAAAACAAAGTTGAGATCAGGTTAAGAGGGGGTCAGCTGTGGCAACAGTCATGGGAAAACGAAGAAACAGGACGAAGAACATTCAACTTTTTACCGGACGTTAGGGAAAGATTGGAAATGAAGTATTTCGAACCAACTAGGGGATTGATCCACCTTCTCACTGGCCATGGACCCTATCCGACATACTTATGTCGATTTGGAAGAAAGGCGACACCCGCGTGTGACTGTGGTGCTCCGGAGGGTACTCCTGACCATGTAGTCTACGAGTGCCCCTCTTTCAATGATGTGGCCTCTGTGTTACGCGACCAACTACCCCACAACGACACATTCAGACTCTTAAGACAACGCGACACTTTTCAGACTATCAACGAACTGGCCAACGCGGTATCACAGAAAGTCTTAAGGGACTATCTGCGAGAACCCAACTAGCCCCATACTAAGACACAATAATACCGATGAAGTCTAGTACCCTATTCCCAAGCCGCCCGAACCCGGAAAGGCCGACTCGTCAGTCGAGAATCCGCCGCGCTCGGGATCAGGGGGAGTGGGGTGCACCAATAACCTAAATTAGACAACGCACCTGAAATTGACCTTAGGATAAGTTTAGTTGTAGAACCTAGTTTATAGACTTCAATTATAGGAACCTGCAGCGGCTAACACCATGGCCTGCCCAGTGTCAGGGGCACGCTCATTGGGGTTCGCTCAATGAGCAAGGCCTTACAGTAGGTTTATATTCCAGCTGACACATTTGTAACGCTGCAGGCTATAGCGACTAGTCCATAGTTAGTAGTTAATTAGGATACCACTTAGTACTTAGAACATATAACTATGCCCATTGTAGTTTTCATATAGTGCATAACCAACTAGTCACTAAGTTGAATGTAGAATAGCTGCAAAAAGATGAATAAATGTATATGTATAACGGCCCACTAATCATATAAGGTAGTGGGCTACATTGTATGATTAATATGTAATTGGAAATAAAGAATTTTTTTTTTTTTTTTTTTTTTTTTTTTTTTAAAAAAAAAAAAAAAAAAAAAAAAAAAAAAAAAAAAAAAAAAAAAAAACAGAGTCCCGACCAGAGATGGAAGGGACGCTTTTATTAGATCAAAACCAATCGGTCGGCTCGTCCGGTCCGTTTGCCTTGGTGACTCTGAATAACTTTGGGCTGATCGCACGGTCCTCGTACCGGCGACGCATCTTTCAAATGTCTGCCTTATCAACTGTCGATGGTAGGTTCTGCGCCTACCATGGTTGTAACGGGTAACGGGGAATCAGGGTTCGATTCCGGAGAGGGAGCCTGAGAAACGGCTACCACATCCAAGGAAGGCAGCAGGCGCGCAAATTACCCACTCCCGGCACGGGGAGGTAGTGACGAAAAATAACGATACGGGACTCATCCGAGGCCCCGTAATCGGAATGAGTACACTTTAAATCCTTTAACGAGTATCTATTGGAGGGCAAGTCTGGTGCCAGCAGCCGCGGTAATTCCAGCTCCAATAGCGTATATTAAAGTTGTTGCGGTTAAAAAGCTCGTAGTTGGATTTGTGTCCCACGCTGTTGGTTCACCGCCCGTCGGTGTTTAACTGGCATGTATCGTGGGACGTCCTGCCGGTGGGGCGAGCCGAAGGCGTGCGACCGCCCCGTGCGTGCTCGTGCGTCCCGAGGCGGACCCCGTTGAAATCCTACCAGGGTGCTCTTTATTGAGTGTCTCGGTGGGCCGGCACGTTTACTTTGAACAAATTAGAGTGCTTAAAGCAGGCAAGCCCGCCTGAATACTGTGTGCATGGAATAATGGAATAGGACCTCGGTTCTATTTTGTTGGTTTTCGGAACCCGAGGTAATGATTAATAGGGACAGGCGGGGGCATTCGTATTGCGACGTTAGAGGTGAAATTCTTGGATCGTCGCAAGACGAACAGAAGCGAAAGCATTTGCCAAGTATGTTTTCATTAATCAAGAACGAAAGTTAGAGGTTCGAAGGCGATCAGATACCGCCCTAGTTCTAACCATAAACGATGCCAGCCAGCGATCCGCCGCAGTTCCTCCGATGACTCGGCGGGCAGCCTCCGGGAAACCAAAGCT
>NW_025729208.1:5043787-5056287 GCF_021461385.2 Schistocerca piceifrons
GCATTCACTTACTATAATCACTATCAACGAACCTGCCGCCCCGCCCCCCCCCCCCCCCCCACACCTTTCCTTACAACAACGTGTAACCTAACCTAACCCATGTTGTACCTTAACCTAACCCATGTTGTACCTTAACCTAACCCATGTTGTGCCTTAACCTAACCCATGTTGTGCCTTAACCTAACCCATGTTGTCCCCTAACCTAACCCAAGTTGTCCCCTAACCTAACCCATGTTGTCCCTTAACCTAACCCATGTTGTGCCTTAACCTAACCCATGTTGTGCCTTAACCTAACCCATGTTGTCCCCTAACCTAACCCATGTTGTCCCCTAACCTAACCCATGTTGTGCCTTAACCTAACCCATGTTGTCCCCTAACCTAACCCATGTTGTGCCTTAACCTAACCCATGTTGTCCCCTAACCTAACCCATGTTGTCCCCTAACCTAACCCATGTTGTCCCCTAACCTAACCCATGTTGTGCCTTAACCTAACCCATGTTGTGCCTTAACCTAACCCATGTTGTCCCCTAACCTAACCCAAGTTGTCCCCTAACCTAACCCATGTTGTCCCCTAACCTAACCCATGTTGTGCCTTAACCTAACCCATGTTGTGCCTTAACCTAACCCATGTTGTGCCTTAACCTAACCCATGTTGTCCCCTAACCTAACCCATGTTGTCCCCTAACCTAACCCATGTTGTGCCTTAACCTAACCCATGTTGTCCCCTAACCTAACCCATGTTGTGCCTTAACCTAACCCATGTTGTCCCCTAACCTAACCCATGTTGTCCCCTAACCTAACCCATGTTGTCCCCTAACCTAACCCATGTTGTGCCTTAACCTAACCCATGTTGTGCCTTAACCTAACCCATGTTGTCCCCTAACCTAACCCATGTTGTCCCCTAACCTAACCCATGTTGTCCCCTAACCTAACCCATGTTGTCCCCTAACCTAACCCATGTTGTCCCCTAACCTAACCCATGTTGTCCCCTAACCTAACCCATGTTGTCCCCTAACCTAACCCATGTTGTCCCCTAACCTAACCCATGTTGTCCCCTAACCTAACCCATGTTGTGCCCTAACCTAACCCATGTTGTGCCCTAACCTAACCCATGTTGTGCCCTAACCTAACCCATGTTGTGCCTTAACCTAACCCATGTTGTCCCCTAACCTAACCCATGTTGTCCCCTAACCTAACCCATGTTGTCCCCTAACCTAACCCATGTTGTCCCCTAACCTAACCCATGTTGTGCCTTAACCTAACCCATGTTGTCCCCTAACCTAACCCATGTTGTCCCCTAACCTAACCCATGTTGTCCCCTAACCTAACCCATGTTGTCCCCTAACCTAACCCATGTTGTCCCCTAACCTAACCCATGTTGTCCCCTAACCTAACCCATGTTGTCCCCTAACCTAACCCATGTTGTGCCCTAACCTAACCCATGTTGTCCCCTAACCTAACCCATGTTGTGCCTTAACCTAACCCATGTTGTGCCTTAACCTAACCCATGTTGTCCCCTAACCTAACCCATGTTGTCCCCTAACCTAACCCATGTTGTGCCTTAACCTAACCCATGTTGTGCCGTAACCTAACCCATGTTGTGCCTTAACCTAACCCATGTTGTGCCTTAACCTAACCCATGTTGTGCCTTAACCTAACCCATGTTGTGCCTTAACCTAACCCATGTTGTGCCTTAACCTAACCCACGTTGTCCCCTAACGTAACCCACGTTGTCCCCTAACGTAACCCACGTTGTCCCCTAACGTAACCCACGTTGTCCCCTAACGTAACCCACGTTGTCCCCTAACGTAACCCACGTTGTCCCCTAACGTAACCCACGTTGTCCCCTAACGTAACCCACGTTGTCGCCTATCGTAACCCACGTTGTCGCCTAAACCTGCTCTGTAATTGTTATACGACTCGTTCAATTAGTGTAGTGTTGCCCACCCGCAACCCTCGCAATATAGTTCGCTACTCGCACTGCCCGCTCCCCTGTGTATCGCTTCATGTTAAACACCTTGCAAGTCTTGCTGACTTTCCACATGCTCCTGCTGTACACTGTAATGTGGATGGCAGCAGGGCGTACATGCCGCCCCCCCCCCCCCCCCCACCTCTCCCCACGTCCCCACCTTGCCCCCTGCCTTCGCAAGGTGGTTGGTGACAAGTTTGCATGTTCAATGCCCTTCGCATGCGACGTACGCAGGCTACGTTGTGGTGCGGCCTGTGTCAACTGTCCGCTGATGTCGTACGCGTGAACCACAATCTGTACTGCACATTCGTCCTTATGTACTGAATGATACATCGTGGCACATGTGTGACCGTACAACGACTGCGCCCAAAAACGGCGGACCATACAGTGCAAATATTGTGCACGCAGCTACGTGTCGTCTCCCTATGAGAGCTGGATTGCAGTGTGGTACGCCATAGAGACGTGTGGGAGGAACGGACGCCGTGGATGGCGATCAGCATGAGCTGTCTGTTGATGTATTCGGACCTAGTCGTCTCTCCTCACACACCGTGATGGCATGGTGCAGCGCGTTCCATATCTGCGACATGCTACAGAAGCCGGTTGACAGTCGTTCGAGCAATGGACATCGCATACGTACGGGGGCCACCTTCCACGTATTGTCTAGGCGTGCACATTTTGTTGCGTGTATGTGGGCAGACGTAGTGTGGCGTGACACCTGACACAGGCATGCAATAATGGTTGAAGTTGCAAATGGCGATGGACGCCTACGTTTTCTGGTGAAGTTACGCAAATGAAGAAATGGTAACCCGTTGTGGTGCGGTTGTTCTCGCTAGGGGTGAATCGGTGATGGCGACGATAGGTTGAGGTACTAACCGGTTGTTCCAGCGATACCCACCATGCCGACGAAACTGAACGGCATCTGGGTGTGAAGCGATACGCGGCGGTGGCTGGGTGGGACCGTCCCCGGCCGGTGAGGGGGCGCCTCCCGGCGTGCTGGCCGCGCGGTGCGTGGGCGCACGCGCTACAGCCGGCTGGTGGGGGCGGCCAGTGGCAGGCGCGCCGGCCGACGGACGCGGCAGGCGTCGCAGCTGCGCGCCGGCGCACCCTGCGCGCGGCGCCGTGCGGCCAAAGTAGGTCCTCGCGGGCCCGGTGCGAAGCGCGGTGGACATCTGCAGTGTGCTGGTCCGATTGAGGACTGTGTGCGTTGAGGATGCGCCGCCGCCCGGCGCTCGGCGCCGCGACGCCGTCTGCTGCTCGGTCGCCCCAGCGGTTCTCGCTGGTGGTTTGTATCGCAGCTGTGCGGATGTGTTGGCGTGTGCGCTGTGCTGGGAGAGTTCGCTTCGGCACCCAAGTGGGGCTTTTGTCCTTCTGTGGCGCTGGCGTTGGAGCTGCCGGTCACCGTAGGTGGCGCGTGTTGTCTCCCGCCGGCAATGCCACGACAGCACGCTCCCGGGCCTCTGTCGGCAGCGGCAAGCTCAGTTGGGAGCACGGGTGGTCGCACCGAAAGCGTCTACTCGCCTAACTCCGGGCGATTGCGCCTCTCTCGAACCCGACCAAGTACTTGGGACGGCGCTGCGCGCCGCCGGGACCTGAGAGGGTTTCGAGGTGTATTGTGCAGGGGAGCTCAGCCTCCTCCTGTTTGCAGAATGATTGAGCGGACGCTTGCGTGTTCGCGCGGGCCCCCGGGACACACTCCCGGGCGGCCGGCTGCTCAGCTCTAGTTGACGCAGCTCCCTGGTTGATCCTGCCAGTAGTCATATGCTTGTCTCAAAGATTAAGCCATGCATGTCTCAGTACAAGCCGCATTAAGGTGAAACCGCGAATGGCTCATTAAATCAGTTATGGTTCCTTAGATCGTACCCACGTTACTTGGATAACTGTGGTAATTCTAGAGCTAATACATGCAAACAGAGTCCCGACCAGAGATGGAAGGGACGCTTTTATTAGATCAAAACCAATCGGTCGGCTCGTCCGGTCCGTTTGCCTTGGTGACTCTGAATAACTTTGGGCTGATCGCACGGTCCTCGTACCGGCGACGCATCTTTCAAATGTCTGCCTTATCAACTGTCGATGGTAGGTTCTGCGCCTACCATGGTTGTAACGGGTAACGGGGAATCAGGGTTCGATTCCGGAGAGGGAGCCTGAGAAACGGCTACCACATCCAAGGAAGGCAGCAGGCGCGCAAATTACCCACTCCCGGCACGGGGAGGTAGTGACGAAAAATAACGATACGGGACTCATCCGAGGCCCCGTAATCGGAATGAGTACACTTTAAATCCTTTAACGAGTATCTATTGGAGGGCAAGTCTGGTGCCAGCAGCCGCGGTAATTCCAGCTCCAATAGCGTATATTAAAGTTGTTGCGGTTAAAAAGCTCGTAGTTGGATTTGTGTCCCACGCTGTTGGTTCACCGCCCGTCGGTGTTTAACTGGCATGTATCGTGGGACGTCCTGCCGGTGGGGCGAGCCGAAGGCGTGCGACCGCCCCGTGCGTGCTCGTGCGTCCCGAGGCGGACCCCGTTGAAATCCTACCAGGGTGCTCTTTATTGAGTGTCTCGGTGGGCCGGCACGTTTACTTTGAACAAATTAGAGTGCTTAAAGCAGGCAAGCCCGCCTGAATACTGTGTGCATGGAATAATGGAATAGGACCTCGGTTCTATTTTGTTGGTTTTCGGAACCCGAGGTAATGATTAATAGGGACAGGCGGGGGCATTCGTATTGCGACGTTAGAGGTGAAATTCTTGGATCGTCGCAAGACGAACAGAAGCGAAAGCATTTGCCAAGTATGTTTTCATTAATCAAGAACGAAAGTTAGAGGTTCGAAGGCGATCAGATACCGCCCTAGTTCTAACCATAAACGATGCCAGCCAGCGATCCGCCGCAGTTCCTCCGATGACTCGGCGGGCAGCCTCCGGGAAACCAAAGCTTTTGGGTTCCGGGGGAAGTATGGTTGCAAAGCTGAAACTTAAAGGAATTGACGGAAGGGCACCACCAGGAGTGGAGCCTGCGGCTTAATTTGACTCAACACGGGAAACCTCACCAGGCCCGGACACCGGAAGGATTGACAGATTGATAGCTCTTTCTTGATTCGGTGGGTGGTGGTGCATGGCCGTTCTTAGTTGGTGGAGCGATTTGTCTGGTTAATTCCGATAACGAACGAGACTCTAGCCTGCAAACTAGTCGCGTGACATCCTTCGTGCTGTCAGCGATTACTTTTCTTCTTAGAGGGACAGGCGGCTTCTAGCCGCACGAGATTGAGCAATAACAGGTCTGTGATGCCCTTAGATGTTCTGGGCCGCACGCGCGCTACACTGAAGGAATCAGCGTGTCTTCCTAGGCCGAAAGGTCGGGGTAACCCGCTGAACCTCCTTCGTGCTAGGGATTGGGGCTTGCAATTGTTCCCCATGAACGAGGAATTCCCAGTAAGCGCGAGTCATAAGCTCGCGTTGATTACGTCCCTGCCCTTTGTACACACCGCCCGTCGCTACTACCGATTGAATGATTTAGTGAGGTCTTCGGACTGGTACGCGGCATTGACTCTGTCGTTGCCGATGCTACCGGAAAGATGACCAAACTTGATCATTTAGAGGAAGTAAAAGTCGTAACAAGGTTTCCGTAGGTGAACCTGCGGAAGGATCATTACCGACTAGACTGCATGTCTTTCGATGTGCGTGTCGTGTCGCGCAACACGCTACCTGTACGGCTCGCAGTAGCCGTGCGCCGCGTGCGGAACCACGCGTGCCTCTCAAAACTAGCGGCAATGTTGTGTGGTACGAGCGCTGAAGCGCTGGAGCGGCTGGCCTGCGGCACCTGGCGCCTGGCGCCGGTTTTGAATGACTTTCGCCCGAGTGCCTGTCCGCTCCGGTGTGGAGCCGTACGACGCCCGTCGGCCGTGAGGCCGTTGGACACAGAACGCTGGAACAGGGGCCGCCACACGCCTCACTCCCGCCTATGCGACCGTCTCGAAAGAGACGGCGGAAACTTGAGAAAAGATCACCCAGGACGGTGGATCACTCGGCTCGTGGGTCGATGAAGAACGCAGCAAATTGCGCGTCGACATGTGAACTGCAGGACACATGAACATCGACGTTTCGAACGCACATTGCGGTCCATGGATTCCGTTCCCGGGCCACGTCTGGCTGAGGGTCGGCTACGTATACTGAAGCGCGCGGCGTTTGCCCCGCTTCGCAGACCTGGGAGTGTCGCGGCCGCCTGTGGGGCCGGCCGCGTCTCCTCAAACGTGCGATGCGCGCCCGTCGCCTGGCGGTTCGCATACCGGTACTTTCTCGGTAGCGTGCACAGCCGGCTGGCGGTGTGGCGTGCGACACCTCGTACAACGACCTCAGAGCAGGCGAGACTACCCGCTGAATTTAAGCATATTACTAAGCGGAGGAAAAGAAACTAACAAGGATTCCCCCAGTAGCGGCGAGCGAACAGGGAAGAGTCCAGCACCGAACCCCGCAGGCTGCCGCCTGTCGTGGCATGTGGTGTTTGGGAGGGTCCACTACCCCGACGCCTCGCGCCGAGCCCAAGTCCAACTTGAATGAGGCCACGGCCCGTAGAGGGTGCCAGGCCCGTAGCGGCCGGTGCGAGCGTCGGCGGGACCTCTCCTTCGAGTCGGGTTGCTTGAGAGTGCAGCTCCAAGTGGGTGGTAAACTCCATCTGAGACTAAATATGACCACGAGACCGATAGCGAACAAGTACCGTGAGGGAAAGTTGAAAAGAACTTTGAAGAGAGAGTTCAAAAGTACGTGAAACCGTTCTGGGGTAAACGTGAGAAGTCCGAAAGGTCGAACGGGTGAGATTCACGCCCATCCGGCCACTGGCCTCCGCCCTCGGCAGATGGGGCCGGCCGCCCGCGCGGAGCAATCCGCGGCGGGGTCGTGTCCGGTTGCCTTTCCACTCGCCGCGGGGTGGGGCCGTTCCGGTGTGCGGTGGGCCGCACTTCTCCCCTAGTAGGACGTCGCGACCCGCTGGGTGCCGGCCTACGGCCCGGGTGCGCAGCCTGTCCTTCCGCGGGCCTCGGTTCGCGTCTGTTGGGCAGAGCCCCGGTGTCCTGGCTGGCTGCCCGGCGGTATATCTGGAGGAGTCGATTCGCCCCTTTGGGCGCTCGGGCTCCCGGCAAGCGCGCGCGGTTCTTCCCGGATGACGGACCTACCTGGCCCGGCCCCGGACCCGCGCCGCTGTTGGCTCGGGATGCTCTCGGGCGGAATAATCGCTCCCGTCAGCGGCGCTTCAGCTTTGGACAATTTCACGACCCGTCTTGAAACACGGACCAAGGAGTCTAACATGTGCGCGAGTCATTGGGCTGTACGAAACCTAAAGGCGTAATGAAAGTGAAGGTCTCGCCTTGCGCGGGCCGAGGGAGGATGGGGCTTCCCCGCCCTTCACGGGGCGGCGGCCTCCGCACTCCCGGGGCGTCTCGTCCTCATTGCGAGGTGAGGCGCACCTAGAGCGTACACGTTGGGACCCGAAAGATGGTGAACTATGCCTGGCCAGGACGAAGTCAGGGGAAACCCTGATGGAGGTCCGTAGCGATTCTGACGTGCAAATCGATCGTCGGAGCTGGGTATAGGGGCGAAAGACTAATCGAACCATCTAGTAGCTGGTTCCCTCCGAAGTTTCCCTCAGGATAGCTGGTGCTCGTACGAGTCTCATCCGGTAAAGCGAATGATTAGAGGCCTTGGGGCCGAAACGACCTCAACCTATTCTCAAACTTTAAATGGGTGAGATCTCCGGCTTGCTTGATATGCTGAAGCCGCGAGCAAACGACTCGGATCGGAGTGCCAAGTGGGCCACTTTTGGTAAGCAGAACTGGCGCTGTGGGATGAACCAAACGCCGAGTTAAGGCGCCCGAATCGACGCTCATGGGAAACCATGAAAGGCGTTGGTTGCTTAAGACAGCAGGACGGTGGCCATGGAAGTCGGAATCCGCTAAGGAGTGTGTAACAACTCACCTGCCGAAGCAACTAGCCCTGAAAATGGATGGCGCTGAAGCGTCGTGCCTATACTCGGCCGTCAGTCTGGCAGTCATGGCCGGTCCTTGCGGCCGGCCGCGAAGCCCTGACGAGTAGGAGGGTCGCGGCGGTGGGCGCAGAAGGGTCTGGGCGTGAGCCTGCCTGGAGCCGCCGTCGGTGCAGATCTTGGTGGTAGTAGCAAATACTCCAGCGAGGCCCTGGAGGGCTGACGCGGAGAAGGGTTTCGTGTGAACAGCCGTTGCACACGAGTCAGTCGATCCTAAGCCCTAGGAGAAATCCGATGTTGATGGGGGCCGTCATAGCATGATGCGCTTTGTGCTGGCCCCCGTTGGGCGAAAGGGAATCCGGTTCCTATTCCGGAACCCGGCAGCGGAACCGATACAAGTCGGGCCCCTCTTTTAGAGATGCTCGTCGGGGTAACCCAAAAGGACCCGGAGACGCCGTCGGGAGATCGGGGAAGAGTTTTCTTTTCTGCATGAGCGTTCGAGTTCCCTGGAATCCTCTAGCAGGGAGATAGGGTTTGGAACGCGAAGAGCACCGCAGTTGCGGCGGTGTCCCGATCTTCCCCTCGGACCTTGAAAATCCGGGAGAGGGCCACGTGGAGGTGTCGCGCCGGTTCGTACCCATATCCGCAGCAGGTCTCCAAGGTGAAGAGCCTCTAGTCGATAGAATAATGTAGGTAAGGGAAGTCGGCAAATTGGATCCGTAACTTCGGGATAAGGATTGGCTCTGAGGATCGGGGCGTGTCGGGCTTGGTCGGGAAGTGGGTCAGCGCTAACGTGCCGGGCCTGGGCGAGGTGAGTGCCGTAGGGGTGCCGGTAAGTGCGGGCGTTTAGCGCGGGCGTGGTCTGCTCTCGCCGTTGGTCGGCCTCGTGCTGGCCGGCGGTGCAGGATGCGCGCGCCTGCGCGGCGTTCGCGCCCCGGTGCTTCAACCTGCGTGCAGGATCCGAGCTCGGTCCCGTGCCTTGGCCTCCCACGGATCTTCCTTGCTGCGAGGCCGCGTCCGCCTTAGCGTGCTCCTCCGGGGGCGCGCGGGTGCGCGGATTCTCTTCGGCCGCCATTCAACGATCAACTCAGAACTGGCACGGACTGGGGGAATCCGACTGTCTAATTAAAACAAAGCATTGCGATGGCCCTAGCGGGTGTTGACGCAATGTGATTTCTGCCCAGTGCTCTGAATGTCAACGTGAAGAAATTCAAGCAAGCGCGGGTAAACGGCGGGAGTAACTATGACTCTCTTAAGGTAGCCAAATGCCTCGTCATCTAATTAGTGACGCGCATGAATGGATTAACGAGATTCCCGCTGTCCCTATCTACTAGCTCCAGCTGTCTCATACTGTGAGCCCTCAAGCTGTGCGGGCTCTCGGTTGGTAAAAGGCAGTGTGGGGAAGGATGCGTCTCAAACAGCCTCTCCTTCTCAAGTGCCCTTACCTGCCTTCTTGAGGTGGAGCTGTTAAGCCTTCGGGCAACTGAAGGGTAGGGGCGCGACAGTGTGCTGAACAACTTGTACACTGGTTCTGATAGCTGCATTTGCTGTGGTGGGATCCTGCCCCAAGTCGGCGAAGGCCACTCGCCTTGTCTTGGACCCCAAGACATGCTCCGCCAAGCCGGGGCGTGGTGACATGTCCCCGGTCAGGTTAGATGGGTCCAGACCTCCGAACGTCTGGGGGACCGGCCCGGCACCTGAGTAGGACCGGGTCTTTGGCCTTTGGTGGGAACCTGGCCTAGTAGGGGGCGAAGGACGGAGAGTGAATCCGCTCTCCCGGAATGTGGGTGGCATTCGCCGATAAGGGAGCGGGTGAAAACTGTGGTGGTGTGGCTGTTGAAGAGGACTAGTGCGCTGTACCCACGGCGTGCTAAACCTGGCAGCTCAGTTACTGATAGCTCTTGGTCAAGGGGCGGGACCGGTGAGCGAGCTGCATATAGCCTCCCCCCATGCCAGAGAGGCCGGTCCGGGGCAAGAGACGGGCCTCCACTTTTACACTCTCTAATTATCAAAATGGCTGAGAATCAAGAGAGTGTTAATACGTTAGATACTAGCGAAGTTTCGAGTCTCGAGAATGTGTCTGTCGCTGAGCGACATTCGAAATTTCTGAGATTGCTGGATAGCAGCATTAAAAATGGTAAGATAAGCAATTATGCTATTAACCATATTAGGGACTTTGTAGCCAACTGGGCAATCGCCCACTCTCAGTTAGAGGGTAGGGTGGCTGAATTAGAAAAAGAAAATGAAAGACTTAGAGGTCAACCGGCCCGGTCTTATGCTGCGGTTGCTAGAGCCCCAGTTGCCAAGGCACCGACAGCGAAACAAACTATACAGGATAACATTAAGAAAGTTACTCCCACGGTGTTCATTAAACCTAAACCTGGTGATGACATTAAGACTGTTAAGTCAGTATTCGAGAAGTGCGTAGATCCTAAGAAGGATAAGATAAAGATAAATAATGTACGCACTGCAAAGAATGTGCTGATAGTAGAAGCAGCATCACAAGAGGACTGCCAAAAGATCTTAAACAACGAGCAACTAAATAACAAAGCGAAGTGTGAACCTCCTCGCAAGCGTCGACCTTTGATGTGTCTGTATGATGTACCTACGTACATGACAACAGACAATCTGGTAGACGCAATATATACCCAAAATTTTGATATGAATATGACAAGAGGAGAATTCGATGAACAGTTTAAGTTACGCTTTAAAGTAGGACCACGTGAGAAACTGACAGTACACCACGTGGTAGAAGTCTCGCCAGGTTTATGGAAATCACTAACGAGAGTGGGTCGGTTGTATGTTGGCTACTCTGCGTTGAACATAAAAGATTACCTGGCTGTGCCGAGATGCACAAAATGCCAGGATATTAACCATACGAATAAATATTGTACGCAACCCGATGTCATTTGCGGCCATTGTGGCCTCTCTGGACATATCAAAAAAGGCTGTCCTAATAAGGACAAAGCTGCGGTATGTGTACCATGCAGAAGACGAGGCCGTAAGTGTGGTGGACCTAAAGATTGTCCAACCCACCGAATGTTCTTAGACAGACTTGTCCAAAGAACAGATTATGGCGATATTTAAAGTGGTACAAGTCAATGCTATGCGCAGCCAGATGGTTGCACATGAGCTACGGAAGGTAGCGGAACAAGAAGGAATAGATATTCTTTTGATACAAGAACCGAACTCCTGTGCGGGTCGAGTCCCTGGTTTTCCCGCAACAGCACAGGTGGTATCCTCAGGTGGGAACCCCATGAGTGCAATTATAGTATTGAATAAAACTATTAAAACTACGATATTAAATCAGTTCTGTACTGAGCATATTATAGTTGTACAACTAAATCTGCTGTCTTACAGTATGTACGTTGTAAACGTCTACTGCCAATTCAGACATGACATCAAGATTTATCTTGATCAGCTGAATTGGATACTACGAGTTTTAGCCGGGCAGGCTATAATTGTAGCTCTTGATGCTAATGCTAAGTCCCCACTCTGGCACAGTGATGTACAGGACGGTAGGGGTGCGGAGCTTGTTGATTTGATAATGGAAACGCACATGTATGTGCTAAACTTGCCTGGGTACCCCCCGACCTACTCAGGGAGGGCGGGTGCAACATCAAATATTGATGTCACACTAGCAAGCGAGAGGGCAGCACCCCACGTCCATAACTGGCAAGTAAGAGAACATCTTACTGTCAGTGATCATAACTGTATAACATTTGATATAGCGCCGACCATCACGGATGTGCCAGGCGAGTGGGTGGAACGCTTCAATTATGCTCGGACAGACTGGGACCGACTCGTGCAGGTGTTCAGTCCTCCCGAGTTCGGAGAGGACATAGGTAATATTGATGAAGCTGTGGAGGAGCTGGTAAGCTCCGTGCAAACGGCTATCACACTGGCTGTACCTCGAATAGCGAGATACATCTGCAGGGAGTCCACCCCATGGACCCCTGAATTGACTGTGCTCAAACGGTCAGTCAGAAGGGCGCGAAGCAACTACCAAAGGAGCTTTGCCCATGACGAACGACAATACCACCTGCGTATTTATCGTCGTCTGAAGCAGAGATACAAGGATCAGTTGGACATTACAAGGCGCCAATCCTGGGAAAGATTTGTGAACGATCAGCTGGGAACAGACCCTTGGGGAGTTCCTTACAAAATCGTTCGAGAAAAAATAAGATCGCCCATGATGCTGTCTACGCTACGTGCTGGGGATGGAGACATGACCAAGAATTGGGAAGAAACAGCAAGGTTGTTGTTGGATACATTATTGCCTGATGACATTGAGGACCAAGACTCGCACGAGCAGCGGGACATACGTCAGGCGCTGTCGATTCCGTATCTTAACGATACAAACGTGTGCCCTTTCTCAGCAGAGGAGGTAGAAGCAACCATCTACACCTTTGCAAGGAAGAAGGCGCCTGGTCCTGACGGGATCCCTGTGGAGATCTTACAGGGACTCGCACACTTGGTCGCCCCGGCACTAAGTCGTATTTACAACAGCTGTTTACAAAGGGGCTATTATCCACTAAAGTGGAAAACTGCAGAAGTTGTAATTATCAG
>NW_025729208.1:5061287-5066287 GCF_021461385.2 Schistocerca piceifrons
CAACATCACAATAGTACCTCCTGTCACAGCGCACAAACAATGACATGAGTCAAAGACACAGGTCTGACACAAGCATAGAATTGGAGCGCCGCCTCTAATAAGCCAAAGGTGCATCCTGACGTGACAAATCTCATCATGTCACAAGCATTCACTTACTATAATCACTATCAACGAACCTGCCGCCCCGCCCCCCCCCCCCCCCCCCCCCACACCTTTCCTTACAACAACGTGTAACCTAACCTAACCCATGTTGTACCTTAACCTAACCCATGTTGTACCTTAACCTAACCCATGTTGTGCCTTAACCTAACCCATGTTGTGCCTTAACCTAACCCATGTTGTCCCCTAACCTAACCCAAGTTGTCCCCTAACCTAACCCATGTTGTCCCTTAACCTAACCCATGTTGTGCCTTAACCTAACCCATGTTGTGCCTTAACCTAACCCATGTTGTCCCCTAACCTAACCCATGTTGTCCCCTAACCTAACCCATGTTGTGCCTTAACCTAACCCATGTTGTCCCCTAACCTAACCCATGTTGTGCCTTAACCTAACCCATGTTGTCCCCTAACCTAACCCATGTTGTCCCCTAACCTAACCCATGTTGTCCCCTAACCTAACCCATGTTGTGCCTTAACCTAACCCATGTTGTGCCTTAACCTAACCCATGTTGTCCCCTAACCTAACCCAAGTTGTCCCCTAACCTAACCCATGTTGTCCCCTAACCTAACCCATGTTGTGCCTTAACCTAACCCATGTTGTGCCTTAACCTAACCCATGTTGTGCCTTAACCTAACCCATGTTGTCCCCTAACCTAACCCATGTTGTCCCCTAACCTAACCCATGTTGTGCCTTAACCTAACCCATGTTGTCCCCTAACCTAACCCATGTTGTGCCTTAACCTAACCCATGTTGTCCCCTAACCTAACCCATGTTGTCCCCTAACCTAACCCATGTTGTCCCCTAACCTAACCCATGTTGTGCCTTAACCTAACCCATGTTGTGCCTTAACCTAACCCATGTTGTCCCCTAACCTAACCCATGTTGTCCCCTAACCTAACCCATGTTGTCCCCTAACCTAACCCATGTTGTCCCCTAACCTAACCCATGTTGTCCCCTAACCTAACCCATGTTGTCCCCTAACCTAACCCATGTTGTCCCCTAACCTAACCCATGTTGTCCCCTAACCTAACCCATGTTGTCCCCTAACCTAACCCATGTTGTGCCCTAACCTAACCCATGTTGTGCCCTAACCTAACCCATGTTGTGCCCTAACCTAACCCATGTTGTCCCCTAACCTAACCCATGTTGTCCCCTAACCTAACCCATGTTGTCCCCTAACCTAACCCATGTTGTCCCCTAACCTAACCCATGTTGTGCCTTAACCTAACCCATGTTGTCCCCTAACCTAACCCATGTTGTCCCCTAACCTAACCCATGTTGTCCCCTAACCTAACCCATGTTGTCCCCTAACCTAACCCATGTTGTCCCCTAACCTAACCCATGTTGTCCCCTAACCTAACCCATGTTGTCCCCTAACCTAACCCATGTTGTGCCCTAACCTAACCCATGTTGTCCCCTAACCTAACCCATGTTGTGCCTTAACCTAACCCATGTTGTGCCTTAACCTAACCCATGTTGTCCCCTAACCTAACCCATGTTGTCCCCTAACCTAACCCATGTTGTGCCTTAACCTAACCCATGTTGTGCCGTAACCTAACCCATGTTGTGCCTTAACCTAACCCATGTTGTGCCTTAACCTAACCCATGTTGTGCCTTAACCTAACCCATGTTGTGCCTTAACCTAACCCATGTTGTGCCTTAACCTAACCCACGTTGTCCCCTAACGTAACCCACGTTG
This sequence comes from Schistocerca piceifrons, assembly GCF_021461385.2. Classification (NCBI taxonomy): domain Eukaryota; kingdom Metazoa; phylum Arthropoda; class Insecta; order Orthoptera; family Acrididae; genus Schistocerca; species Schistocerca piceifrons. The sequence goes on from NW_025729208.1 coordinate 5,063,147, forward strand.
TCCCCTAACGTAACCCACGTTGTCCCCTAACGTAACCCACGTTGTCCCCTAACGTAACCCACGTTGTCCCCTAACGTAACCCACGTTGTCCCCTAACGTAACCCACGTTGTCCCCTAACGTAACCCACGTTGTCGCCTATCGTAACCCACGTTGTCGCCTAAACCTGCTCTGTAATTGTTATACGACTCGTTCAATTAGTGTAGTGTTGCCCACCCGCAACCCTCGCAATATAGTTCGCTACTCGCACTGCCCGCTCCCCTGTGTATCGCTTCATGTTAAACACCTTGCAAGTCTTGCTGACTTTCCACATGCTCCTGCTGTACACTGTAATGTGGATGGCAGCAGGGCGTACATGCCGCCCCCCCCCCCCCCCACCTCTCCCCACGTCCCCACCTTGCCCCCTGCCTTCGCAAGGTGGTTGGTGACAAGTTTGCATGTTCAATGCCCTTCGCATGCGACGTACGCAGGCTACGTTGTGGTGCGGCCTGTGTCAACTGTCCGCTGATGTCGTACGCGTGAACCACAATCTGTACTGCACATTCGTCCTTATGTACTGAATGATACATCGTGGCACATGTGTGACCGTACAACGACTGCGCCCAAAAACGGCGGACCATACAGTGCAAATATTGTGCACGCAGCTACGTGTCGTCTCCCTATGAGAGCTGGATTGCAGTGTGGTACGCCATAGAGACGTGTGGGAGGAACGGACGCCGTGGATGGCGATCAGCATGAGCTGTCTGTTGATGTATTCGGACCTAGTCGTCTCTCCTCACACACCGTGATGGCATGGTGCAGCGCGTTCCATATCTGCGACATGCTACAGAAGCCGGTTGACAGTCGTTCGAGCAATGGACATCGCATACGTACGGGGGCCACCTTCCACGTATTGTCTAGGCGTGCACATTTTGTTGCGTGTATGTGGGCAGACGTAGTGTGGCGTGACACCTGACACAGGCATGCAATAATGGTTGAAGTTGCAAATGGCGATGGACGCCTACGTTTTCTGGTGAAGTTACGCAAATGAAGAAATGGTAACCCGTTGTGGTGCGGTTGTTCTCGCTAGGGGTGAATCGGTGATGGCGACGATAGGTTGAGGTACTAACCGGTTGTTCCAGCGATACCCACCATGCCGACGAAACTGAACGGCATCTGGGTGTGAAGCGATACGCGGCGGTGGCTGGGTGGGACCGTCCCCGGCCGGTGAGGGGGCGCCTCCCGGCGTGCTGGCCGCGCGGTGCGTGGGCGCACGCGCTACAGCCGGCTGGTGGGGGCGGCCAGTGGCAGGCGCGCCGGCCGACGGACGCGGCAGGCGTCGCAGCTGCGCGCCGGCGCACCCTGCGCGCGGCGCCGTGCGGCCAAAGTAGGTCCTCGCGGGCCCGGTGCGAAGCGCGGTGGACATCTGCAGTGTGCTGGTCCGATTGAGGACTGTGTGCGTTGAGGATGCGCCGCCGCCCGGCGCTCGGCGCCGCGACGCCGTCTGCTGCTCGGTCGCCCCAGCGGTTCTCGCTGGTGGTTTGTATCGCAGCTGTGCGGATGTGTTGGCGTGTGCGCTGTGCTGGGAGAGTTCGCTTCGGCACCCAAGTGGGGCTTTTGTCCTTCTGTGGCGCTGGCGTTGGAGCTGCCGGTCACCGTAGGTGGCGCGTGTTGTCTCCCGCCGGCAATGCCACGACAGCACGCTCCCGGGCCTCTGTCGGCAGCGGCAAGCTCAGTTGGGAGCACGGGTGGTCGCACCGAAAGCGTCTACTCGCCTAACTCCGGGCGATTGCGCCTCTCTCGAACCCGACCAAGTACTTGGGACGGCGCTGCGCGCCGCCGGGACCTGAGAGGGTTTCGAGGTGTATTGTGCAGGGGAGCTCAGCCTCCTCCTGTTTGCAGAATGATTGAGCGGACGCTTGCGTGTTCGCGCGGGCCCCCGGGACACACTCCCGGGCGGCCGGCTGCTCAGCTCTAGTTGACGCAGCTCCCTGGTTGATCCTGCCAGTAGTCATATGCTTGTCTCAAAGATTAAGCCATGCATGTCTCAGTACAAGCCGCATTAAGGTGAAACCGCGAATGGCTCATTAAATCAGTTATGGTTCCTTAGATCGTACCCACGTTACTTGGATAACTGTGGTAATTCTAGAGCTAATACATGCAAACAGAGTCCCGACCAGAGATGGAAGGGACGCTTTTATTAGATCAAAACCAATCGGTCGGCTCGTCCGGTCCGTTTGCCTTGGTGACTCTGAATAACTTTGGGCTGATCGCACGGTCCTCGTACCGGCGACGCATCTTTCAAATGTCTGCCTTATCAACTGTCGATGGTAGGTTCTGCGCCTACCATGGTTGTAACGGGTAACGGGGAATCAGGGTTCGATTCCGGAGAGGGAGCCTGAGAAACGGCTACCACATCCAAGGAAGGCAGCAGGCGCGCAAATTACCCACTCCCGGCACGGGGAGGTAGTGACGAAAAATAACGATACGGGACTCATCCGAGGCCCCGTAATCGGAATGAGTACACTTTAAATCCTTTAACGAGTATCTATTGGAGGGCAAGTCTGGTGCCAGCAGCCGCGGTAATTCCAGCTCCAATAGCGTATATTAAAGTTGTTGCGGTTAAAAAGCTCGTAGTTGGATTTGTGTCCCACGCTGTTGGTTCACCGCCCGTCGGTGTTTAACTGGCATGTATCGTGGGACGTCCTGCCGGTGGGGCGAGCCGAAGGCGTGCGACCGCCCCGTGCGTGCTCGTGCGTCCCGAGGCGGACCCCGTTGAAATCCTACCAGGGTGCTCTTTATTGAGTGTCTCGGTGGGCCGGCACGTTTACTTTGAACAAATTAGAGTGCTTAAAGCAGGCAAGCCCGCCTGAATACTGTGTGCATGGAATAATGGAATAGGACCTCGGTTCTATTTTGTTGGTTTTCGGAACCCGAGGTAATGATTAATAGGGACAGGCGGGGGCATTCGTATTGCGACGTTAGAGGTGAAATTCTTGGATCGTCGCAAGACGAACAGAAGCGAAAGCATTTGCCAAGTATGTTTTCATTAATCAAGAACGAAAGTTAGAGGTTCGAAGGCGATCAGATACCGCCCTAGTTCTAACCATAAACGATGCCAGCCAGCGATCCGCCGCAGTTCCTCCGATGACTCGGCGGGCAGC
>NW_025729208.1:5073787-5078787 GCF_021461385.2 Schistocerca piceifrons
ATCTCATCATGTCACAAGCATTCACTTACTATAATCACTATCAACGAACCTGCCGCCCCGCCCCCCCCCCCCCCCCCCCACACCTTTCCTTACAACAACGTGTAACCTAACCTAACCCATGTTGTACCTTAACCTAACCCATGTTGTACCTTAACCTAACCCATGTTGTGCCTTAACCTAACCCATGTTGTGCCTTAACCTAACCCATGTTGTCCCCTAACCTAACCCAAGTTGTCCCCTAACCTAACCCATGTTGTCCCTTAACCTAACCCATGTTGTGCCTTAACCTAACCCATGTTGTGCCTTAACCTAACCCATGTTGTCCCCTAACCTAACCCATGTTGTCCCCTAACCTAACCCATGTTGTGCCTTAACCTAACCCATGTTGTCCCCTAACCTAACCCATGTTGTGCCTTAACCTAACCCATGTTGTCCCCTAACCTAACCCATGTTGTCCCCTAACCTAACCCATGTTGTCCCCTAACCTAACCCATGTTGTGCCTTAACCTAACCCATGTTGTGCCTTAACCTAACCCATGTTGTCCCCTAACCTAACCCAAGTTGTCCCCTAACCTAACCCATGTTGTCCCCTAACCTAACCCATGTTGTGCCTTAACCTAACCCATGTTGTGCCTTAACCTAACCCATGTTGTGCCTTAACCTAACCCATGTTGTCCCCTAACCTAACCCATGTTGTCCCCTAACCTAACCCATGTTGTGCCTTAACCTAACCCATGTTGTCCCCTAACCTAACCCATGTTGTGCCTTAACCTAACCCATGTTGTCCCCTAACCTAACCCATGTTGTCCCCTAACCTAACCCATGTTGTCCCCTAACCTAACCCATGTTGTGCCTTAACCTAACCCATGTTGTGCCTTAACCTAACCCATGTTGTCCCCTAACCTAACCCATGTTGTCCCCTAACCTAACCCATGTTGTCCCCTAACCTAACCCATGTTGTCCCCTAACCTAACCCATGTTGTCCCCTAACCTAACCCATGTTGTCCCCTAACCTAACCCATGTTGTCCCCTAACCTAACCCATGTTGTCCCCTAACCTAACCCATGTTGTCCCCTAACCTAACCCATGTTGTCCCCTAACCTAACCCATGTTGTGCCCTAACCTAACCCATGTTGTGCCCTAACCTAACCCATGTTGTGCCCTAACCTAACCCATGTTGTGCCTTAACCTAACCCATGTTGTCCCCTAACCTAACCCATGTTGTCCCCTAACCTAACCCATGTTGTCCCCTAACCTAACCCATGTTGTCCCCTAACCTAACCCATGTTGTGCCTTAACCTAACCCATGTTGTCCCCTAACCTAACCCATGTTGTCCCCTAACCTAACCCATGTTGTCCCCTAACCTAACCCATGTTGTCCCCTAACCTAACCCATGTTGTCCCCTAACCTAACCCATGTTGTCCCCTAACCTAACCCATGTTGTCCCCTAACCTAACCCATGTTGTGCCCTAACCTAACCCATGTTGTCCCCTAACCTAACCCATGTTGTGCCTTAACCTAACCCATGTTGTGCCTTAACCTAACCCATGTTGTCCCCTAACCTAACCCATGTTGTCCCCTAACCTAACCCATGTTGTGCCTTAACCTAACCCATGTTGTGCCGTAACCTAACCCATGTTGTGCCTTAACCTAACCCATGTTGTGCCTTAACCTAACCCATGTTGTGCCTTAACCTAACCCATGTTGTGCCTTAACCTAACCCATGTTGTGCCTTAACCTAACCCACGTTGTCCCCTAACGTAACCCACGTTGTCCCCTAACGTAACCCACGTTGTCCCCTAACGTAACCCACGTTGTCCCCTAACGTAACCCACGTTGTCCCCTAACGTAACCCACGTTGTCCCCTAACGTAACCCACGTTGTCCCCTAACGTAACCCACGTTGTCGCCTATCGTAACCCACGTTGTCGCCTAAACCTGCTCTGTAATTGTTATACGACTCGTTCAATTAGTGTAGTGTTGCCCACCCGCAACCCTCGCAATATAGTTCGCTACTCGCACTGCCCGCTCCCCTGTGTATCGCTTCATGTTAAACACCTTGCAAGTCTTGCTGACTTTCCACATGCTCCTGCTGTACACTGTAATGTGGATGGCAGCAGGGCGTACATGCCCCCCCCCCCCCCCCCCCACCTCTCCCCACGTCCCCACCTTGCCCCCTGCCTTCGCAAGGTGGTTGGTGACAAGTTTGCATGTTCAATGCCCTTCGCATGCGACGTACGCAGGCTACGTTGTGGTGCGGCCTGTGTCAACTGTCCGCTGATGTCGTACGCGTGAACCACAATCTGTACTGCACATTCGTCCTTATGTACTGAATGATACATCGTGGCACATGTGTGACCGTACAACGACTGCGCCCAAAAACGGCGGACCATACAGTGCAAATATTGTGCACGCAGCTACGTGTCGTCTCCCTATGAGAGCTGGATTGCAGTGTGGTACGCCATAGAGACGTGTGGGAGGAACGGACGCCGTGGATGGCGATCAGCATGAGCTGTCTGTTGATGTATTCGGACCTAGTCGTCTCTCCTCACACACCGTGATGGCATGGTGCAGCGCGTTCCATATCTGCGACATGCTACAGAAGCCGGTTGACAGTCGTTCGAGCAATGGACATCGCATACGTACGGGGGCCACCTTCCACGTATTGTCTAGGCGTGCACATTTTGTTGCGTGTATGTGGGCAGACGTAGTGTGGCGTGACACCTGACACAGGCATGCAATAATGGTTGAAGTTGCAAATGGCGATGGACGCCTACGTTTTCTGGTGAAGTTACGCAAATGAAGAAATGGTAACCCGTTGTGGTGCGGTTGTTCTCGCTAGGGGTGAATCGGTGATGGCGACGATAGGTTGAGGTACTAACCGGTTGTTCCAGCGATACCCACCATGCCGACGAAACTGAACGGCATCTGGGTGTGAAGCGATACGCGGCGGTGGCTGGGTGGGACCGTCCCCGGCCGGTGAGGGGGCGCCTCCCGGCGTGCTGGCCGCGCGGTGCGTGGGCGCACGCGCTACAGCCGGCTGGTGGGGGCGGCCAGTGGCAGGCGCGCCGGCCGACGGACGCGGCAGGCGTCGCAGCTGCGCGCCGGCGCACCCTGCGCGCGGCGCCGTGCGGCCAAAGTAGGTCCTCGCGGGCCCGGTGCGAAGCGCGGTGGACATCTGCAGTGTGCTGGTCCGATTGAGGACTGTGTGCGTTGAGGATGCGCCGCCGCCCGGCGCTCGGCGCCGCGACGCCGTCTGCTGCTCGGTCGCCCCAGCGGTTCTCGCTGGTGGTTTGTATCGCAGCTGTGCGGATGTGTTGGCGTGTGCGCTGTGCTGGGAGAGTTCGCTTCGGCACCCAAGTGGGGCTTTTGTCCTTCTGTGGCGCTGGCGTTGGAGCTGCCGGTCACCGTAGGTGGCGCGTGTTGTCTCCCGCCGGCAATGCCACGACAGCACGCTCCCGGGCCTCTGTCGGCAGCGGCAAGCTCAGTTGGGAGCACGGGTGGTCGCACCGAAAGCGTCTACTCGCCTAACTCCGGGCGATTGCGCCTCTCTCGAACCCGACCAAGTACTTGGGACGGCGCTGCGCGCCGCCGGGACCTGAGAGGGTTTCGAGGTGTATTGTGCAGGGGAGCTCAGCCTCCTCCTGTTTGCAGAATGATTGAGCGGACGCTTGCGTGTTCGCGCGGGCCCCCGGGACACACTCCCGGGCGGCCGGCTGCTCAGCTCTAGTTGACGCAGCTCCCTGGTTGATCCTGCCAGTAGTCATATGCTTGTCTCAAAGATTAAGCCATGCATGTCTCAGTACAAGCCGCATTAAGGTGAAACCGCGAATGGCTCATTAAATCAGTTATGGTTCCTTAGATCGTACCCACGTTACTTGGATAACTGTGGTAATTCTAGAGCTAATACATGCAAACAGAGTCCCGACCAGAGATGGAAGGGACGCTTTTATTAGATCAAAACCAATCGGTCGGCTCGTCCGGTCCGTTTGCCTTGGTGACTCTGAATAACTTTGGGCTGATCGCACGGTCCTCGTACCGGCGACGCATCTTTCAAATGTCTGCCTTATCAACTGTCGATGGTAGGTTCTGCGCCTACCATGGTTGTAACGGGTAACGGGGAATCAGGGTTCGATTCCGGAGAGGGAGCCTGAGAAACGGCTACCACATCCAAGGAAGGCAGCAGGCGCGCAAATTACCCACTCCCGGCACGGGGAGGTAGTGACGAAAAATAACGATACGGGACTCATCCGAGGCCCCGTAATCGGAATGAGTACACTTTAAATCCTTTAACGAGTATCTATTGGAGGGCAAGTCTGGTGCCAGCAGCCGCGGTAATTCCAGCTCCAATAGCGTATATTAAAGTTGTTGCGGTTAAAAAGCTCGTAGTTGGATTTGTGTCCCACGCTGTTGGTTCACCGCCCGTCGGTGTTTAACTGGCATGTATCGTGGGACGTCCTGCCGGTGGGGCGAGCCGAAGGCGTGCGACCGCCCCGTGCGTGCTCGTGCGTCCCGAGGCGGACCCCGTTGAAATCCTACCAGGGTGCTCTTTATTGAGTGTCTCGGTGGGCCGGCACGTTTACTTTGAACAAATTAGAGTGCTTAAAGCAGGCAAGCCCGCCTGAATACTGTGTGCATGGAATAATGGAATAGGACCTCGGTTCTATTTTGTTGGTTTTCGGAACCCGAGGTAATGATTAATAGGGACAGGCGGGGGCATTCGTATTGCGACGTTAGAGGTGAAATTCTTGGATCGTCGCAAGACGAACAGAAGCGAAAGCATTTGCCAAGTATGTTTTCATTAATCAAGAACGAAAGTTAGAGGTTCGAAGGCGATCAGATACCGCCCTAGTTCTAACCATAAACGATGCCAGCCAGCGATCCGCCGCAGTTCCTCCGATGACTCGGCGGGCAGCCTCCGGGAAACCAAAGCTTTTGGGTTCCGGGGGAAGTATGGTTGCAAAGCTGAAACTTAAAGGAATTGACGGAAGGGCACCACC
>NW_025729208.1:5086287-5091287 GCF_021461385.2 Schistocerca piceifrons
TCCTTACAACAACGTGTAACCTAACCTAACCCATGTTGTACCTTAACCTAACCCATGTTGTACCTTAACCTAACCCATGTTGTGCCTTAACCTAACCCATGTTGTGCCTTAACCTAACCCATGTTGTCCCCTAACCTAACCCAAGTTGTCCCCTAACCTAACCCATGTTGTCCCTTAACCTAACCCATGTTGTGCCTTAACCTAACCCATGTTGTGCCTTAACCTAACCCATGTTGTCCCCTAACCTAACCCATGTTGTCCCCTAACCTAACCCATGTTGTGCCTTAACCTAACCCATGTTGTCCCCTAACCTAACCCATGTTGTGCCTTAACCTAACCCATGTTGTCCCCTAACCTAACCCATGTTGTCCCCTAACCTAACCCATGTTGTCCCCTAACCTAACCCATGTTGTGCCTTAACCTAACCCATGTTGTGCCTTAACCTAACCCATGTTGTCCCCTAACCTAACCCAAGTTGTCCCCTAACCTAACCCATGTTGTCCCCTAACCTAACCCATGTTGTGCCTTAACCTAACCCATGTTGTGCCTTAACCTAACCCATGTTGTGCCTTAACCTAACCCATGTTGTCCCCTAACCTAACCCATGTTGTCCCCTAACCTAACCCATGTTGTGCCTTAACCTAACCCATGTTGTCCCCTAACCTAACCCATGTTGTGCCTTAACCTAACCCATGTTGTCCCCTAACCTAACCCATGTTGTCCCCTAACCTAACCCATGTTGTCCCCTAACCTAACCCATGTTGTGCCTTAACCTAACCCATGTTGTGCCTTAACCTAACCCATGTTGTCCCCTAACCTAACCCATGTTGTCCCCTAACCTAACCCATGTTGTCCCCTAACCTAACCCATGTTGTCCCCTAACCTAACCCATGTTGTCCCCTAACCTAACCCATGTTGTCCCCTAACCTAACCCATGTTGTCCCCTAACCTAACCCATGTTGTCCCCTAACCTAACCCATGTTGTCCCCTAACCTAACCCATGTTGTCCCCTAACCTAACCCATGTTGTGCCCTAACCTAACCCATGTTGTGCCCTAACCTAACCCATGTTGTGCCCTAACCTAACCCATGTTGTGCCTTAACCTAACCCATGTTGTCCCCTAACCTAACCCATGTTGTCCCCTAACCTAACCCATGTTGTCCCCTAACCTAACCCATGTTGTCCCCTAACCTAACCCATGTTGTGCCTTAACCTAACCCATGTTGTCCCCTAACCTAACCCATGTTGTCCCCTAACCTAACCCATGTTGTCCCCTAACCTAACCCATGTTGTCCCCTAACCTAACCCATGTTGTCCCCTAACCTAACCCATGTTGTCCCCTAACCTAACCCATGTTGTCCCCTAACCTAACCCATGTTGTGCCCTAACCTAACCCATGTTGTCCCCTAACCTAACCCATGTTGTGCCTTAACCTAACCCATGTTGTGCCTTAACCTAACCCATGTTGTCCCCTAACCTAACCCATGTTGTCCCCTAACCTAACCCATGTTGTGCCTTAACCTAACCCATGTTGTGCCGTAACCTAACCCATGTTGTGCCTTAACCTAACCCATGTTGTGCCTTAACCTAACCCATGTTGTGCCTTAACCTAACCCATGTTGTGCCTTAACCTAACCCATGTTGTGCCTTAACCTAACCCACGTTGTCCCCTAACGTAACCCACGTTGTCCCCTAACGTAACCCACGTTGTCCCCTAACGTAACCCACGTTGTCCCCTAACGTAACCCACGTTGTCCCCTAACGTAACCCACGTTGTCCCCTAACGTAACCCACGTTGTCCCCTAACGTAACCCACGTTGTCGCCTATCGTAACCCACGTTGTCGCCTAAACCTGCTCTGTAATTGTTATACGACTCGTTCAATTAGTGTAGTGTTGCCCACCCGCAACCCTCGCAATATAGTTCGCTACTCGCACTGCCCGCTCCCCTGTGTATCGCTTCATGTTAAACACCTTGCAAGTCTTGCTGACTTTCCACATGCTCCTGCTGTACACTGTAATGTGGATGGCAGCAGGGCGTACATGCCGCCCCCCCCCCCCCACCTCTCCCCACGTCCCCACCTTGCCCCCTGCCTTCGCAAGGTGGTTGGTGACAAGTTTGCATGTTCAATGCCCTTCGCATGCGACGTACGCAGGCTACGTTGTGGTGCGGCCTGTGTCAACTGTCCGCTGATGTCGTACGCGTGAACCACAATCTGTACTGCACATTCGTCCTTATGTACTGAATGATACATCGTGGCACATGTGTGACCGTACAACGACTGCGCCCAAAAACGGCGGACCATACAGTGCAAATATTGTGCACGCATCTACGTGTCGTCTCCCTATGAGAGCTGGATTGCAGTGTGGTACGCCATAGAGACGTGTGGGAGGAACGGACGCCGTGGATGGCGATCAGCATGAGCTGTCTGTTGATGTATTCGGACCTAGTCGTCTCTCCTCACACACCGTGATGGCATGGTGCAGCGCGTTCCATATCTGCGACATGCTACAGAAGCCGGTTGACAGTCGTTCGAGCAATGGACATCGCATACGTACGGGGGCCACCTTCCACGTATTGTCTAGGCGTGCACATTTTGTTGCGTGTATGTGGGCAGACGTAGTGTGGCGTGACACCTGACACAGGCATGCAATAATGGTTGAAGTTGCAAATGGCGATGGACGCCTACGTTTTCTGGTGAAGTTACGCAAATGAAGAAATGGTAACCCGTTGTGGTGCGGTTGTTCTCGCTAGGGGTGAATCGGTGATGGCGACGATAGGTTGAGGTACTAACCGGTTGTTCCAGCGATACCCACCATGCCGACGAAACTGAACGGCATCTGGGTGTGAAGCGATACGCGGCGGTGGCTGGGTGGGACCGTCCCCGGCCGGTGAGGGGGCGCCTCCCGGCGTGCTGGCCGCGCGGTGCGTGGGCGCACGCGCTACAGCCGGCTGGTGGGGGCGGCCAGTGGCAGGCGCGCCGGCCGACGGACGCGGCAGGCGTCGCAGCTGCGCGCCGGCGCACCCTGCGCGCGGCGCCGTGCGGCCAAAGTAGGTCCTCGCGGGCCCGGTGCGAAGCGCGGTGGACATCTGCAGTGTGCTGGTCCGATTGAGGACTGTGTGCGTTGAGGATGCGCCGCCGCCCGGCGCTCGGCGCCGCGACGCCGTCTGCTGCTCGGTCGCCCCAGCGGTTCTCGCTGGTGGTTTGTATCGCAGCTGTGCGGATGTGTTGGCGTGTGCGCTGTGCTGGGAGAGTTCGCTTCGGCACCCAAGTGGGGCTTTTGTCCTTCTGTGGCGCTGGCGTTGGAGCTGCCGGTCACCGTAGGTGGCGCGTGTTGTCTCCCGCCGGCAATGCCACGACAGCACGCTCCCGGGCCTCTGTCGGCAGCGGCAAGCTCAGTTGGGAGCACGGGTGGTCGCACCGAAAGCGTCTACTCGCCTAACTCCGGGCGATTGCGCCTCTCTCGAACCCGACCAAGTACTTGGGACGGCGCTGCGCGCCGCCGGGACCTGAGAGGGTTTCGAGGTGTATTGTGCAGGGGAGCTCAGCCTCCTCCTGTTTGCAGAATGATTGAGCGGACGCTTGCGTGTTCGCGCGGGCCCCCGGGACACACTCCCGGGCGGCCGGCTGCTCAGCTCTAGTTGACGCAGCTCCCTGGTTGATCCTGCCAGTAGTCATATGCTTGTCTCAAAGATTAAGCCATGCATGTCTCAGTACAAGCCGCATTAAGGTGAAACCGCGAATGGCTCATACCCACGTTACTTGGATAACTGTGGTAATTCTAGAGCTAATACATGCAAACAGAGTCCCGACCAGAGATGGAAGGGACGCTTTTATTAGATCAAAACCAATCGGTCGGCTCGTCCGGTCCGTTTGCCTTGGTGACTCTGAATAACTTTGGGCTGATCGCACGGTCCTCGTACCGGCGACGCATCTTTCAAATGTCTGCCTTATCAACTGTCGATGGTAGGTTCTGCGCCTACCATGGTTGTAACGGGTAACGGGGAATCAGGGTTCGATTCCGGAGAGGGAGCCTGAGAAACGGCTACCACATCCAAGGAAGGCAGCAGGCGCGCAAATTACCCACTCCCGGCACGGGGAGGTAGTGACGAAAAATAACGATACGGGACTCATCCGAGGCCCCGTAATCGGAATGAGTACACTTTAAATCCTTTAACGAGTATCTATTGGAGGGCAAGTCTGGTGCCAGCAGCCGCGGTAATTCCAGCTCCAATAGCGTATATTAAAGTTGTTGCGGTTAAAAAGCTCGTAGTTGGATTTGTGTCCCACGCTGTTGGTTCACCGCCCGTCGGTGTTTAACTGGCATGTATCGTGGGACGTCCTGCCGGTGGGGCGAGCTGAAGGCGTGCGACCGCCTCGTGCGTGCTCGTGCGTCCCGAGGCGGACCCCGTTGAAATCCTACCAGGGTGCTCTTTATTGAGTGTCTCGGTGGGCCGGCACGTTTACTTTGAACAAATTAGAGTGCTTAAAGCAGGCAAGCCCGCCTGAATACTGTGTGCATGGAATAATGGAATAGGACCTCGGTTCTATTTTGTTGGTTTTCGGAACCCGAGGTAATGATTAATAGGGACAGGCGGGGGCATTCGTATTGCGACGTTAGAGGTGAAATTCTTGGATCGTCGCAAGACGAACAGAAGCGAAAGCATTTGCCAAGTATGTTTTCATTAATCAAGAACGAAAGTTAGAGGTTCGAAGGCGATCAGATACCGCCCTAGTTCTAACCATAAACGATGCCAGCCAGCGATCCGCCGCAGTTCCTCCGATGACTCGGCGGGCAGCCTCCGGGAAACCAAAGCTTTTGGGTTCCGGGGGAAGTATGGTTGCAAAGCTGAAACTTAAAGGAATTGACGGAAGGGCACCACCAGGAGTGGAGCCTGCGGCTTAATTTGACTCAACACGGGAAACCTCACCAGGCCCGGACACCGGAAGGATTGACAGATTGATAGCTCTTTCTTGATTCGGTGGGTGGTGGTGCATGG
>NW_025729208.1:5093787-5096287 GCF_021461385.2 Schistocerca piceifrons
TCCCTCCGAAGTTTCCCTCAGGATAGCTGGTGCTCGTACGAGTCTCATCCGGTAAAGCGAATGATTAGAGGCCTTGGGGCCGAAACGACCTCAACCTATTCTCAAACTTTAAATGGGTGAGATCTCCGGCTTGCTTGATATGCTGAAGCCGCGAGCAAACGACTCGGATCGGAGTGCCAAGTGGGCCACTTTTGGTAAGCAGAACTGGCGCTGTGGGATGAACCAAACGCCGAGTTAAGGCGCCCGAATCGACGCTCATGGGAAACCATGAAAGGCGTTGGTTGCTTAAGACAGCAGGACGGTGGCCATGGAAGTCGGAATCCGCTAAGGAGTGTGTAACAACTCACCTGCCGAAGCAACTAGCCCTGAAAATGGATGGCGCTGAAGCGTCGTGCCTATACTCGGCCGTCAGTCTGGCAGTCATGGCCGGTCCTTGCGGCCGGCCGCGAAGCCCTGACGAGTAGGAGGGTCGCGGCGGTGGGCGCAGAAGGGTCTGGGCGTGAGCCTGCCTGGAGCCGCCGTCGGTGCAGATCTTGGTGGTAGTAGCAAATACTCCAGCGAGGCCCTGGAGGGCTGACGCGGAGAAGGGTTTCGTGTGAACAGCCGTTGCACACGAGTCAGTCGATCCTAAGCCCTAGGAGAAATCCGATGTTGATGGGGGCCGTCATAGCATGATGCGCTTTGTGCTGGCCCCCGTTGGGCGAAAGGGAATCCGGTTCCTATTCCGGAACCCGGCAGCGGAACCGATACAAGTCGGGCCCCTCTTTTAGAGATGCTCGTCGGGGTAACCCAAAAGGACCCGGAGACGCCGTCGGGAGATCGGGGAAGAGTTTTCTTTTCTGCATGAGCGTTCGAGTTCCCTGGAATCCTCTAGCAGGGAGATAGGGTTTGGAACGCGAAGAGCACCGCAGTTGCGGCGGTGTCCCGATCTTCCCCTCGGACCTTGAAAATCCGGGAGAGGGCCACGTGGAGGTGTCGCGCCGGTTCGTACCCATATCCGCAGCAGGTCTCCAAGGTGAAGAGCCTCTAGTCGATAGAATAATGTAGGTAAGGGAAGTCGGCAAATTGGATCCGTAACTTCGGGATAAGGATTGGCTCTGAGGATCGGGGCGTGTCGGGCTTGGTCGGGAAGTGGGTCAGCGCTAACGTGCCGGGCCTGGGCGAGGTGAGTGCCGTAGGGGTGCCGGTAAGTGCGGGCGTTTAGCGCGGGCGTGGTCTGCTCTCGCCGTTGGTCGGCCTCGTGCTGGCCGGCGGTGCAGGATGCGCGCGCCTGCGCGGCGTTCGCGCCCCGGTGCTTCAACCTGCGTGCAGGATCCGAGCTCGGTCCCGTGCCTTGGCCTCCCACGGATCTTCCTTGCTGCGAGGCCGCGTCCGCCTTAGCGTGCTCCTCCGGGGGCGCGCGGGTGCGCGGATTCTCTTCGGCCGCCATTCAACGATCAACTCAGAACTGGCACGGACTGGGGGAATCCGACTGTCTAATTAAAACAAAGCATTGCGATGGCCCTAGCGGGTGTTGACGCAATGTGATTTCTGCCCAGTGCTCTGAATGTCAACGTGAAGAAATTCAAGCAAGCGCGGGTAAACGGCGGGAGTAACTATGACTCGACTCTCTTAAGGTGGCCAAGTGGCGGCGGTGTGGCTGCATCCGGACTTGGCTTCTCGAAGTGCGGTCTTGATGTAGTCGTGCTGCTGCTGCGAGGTGCCTTCCTTGGGTTATAGTTACAGGGAGAGTGATGCGCAATACATGGGCCTAGCCCTCTTAGCCTCTCCTCTCCTGCGGTCTTCTCCCCTTCTCGTGGGCCCGCTGATTTCGCAGAGTGGAAGACCGCACCAGGGGCTTGGGGGGGTTACCAGCCCCCCCTCGCACTATCCCTTTGTTAGTTGGGGGCAGTAAGCAGAGAATAAGTGGTGGCCCTTCCGCTGAAGGCGCCACCCCAACTCCCCCAGCACCTAGCCGGCCAACCGGCCGTGCCGAAAATCTTGTAACTTTTGCAGCTATGTATACCTGTAGTGAGTGCCACCGCAGCTTTACAACCAAGAACGGTCTCGGGGTCCATCGCCGCCGCCAACATCTTGCGGCCGCCAACGCGGAGATCGTCACGGAGAGGCATCGCGCGAGGTGGACGGAGGAAGAAGTCCTGTCGCTCGCCAAGGCGGAGGCCGAACTGTTCCTTGAGAGGGACGCCCGGTTCTTCTTCGTCAATCAAGAACTCATCAGGATGTTCCCCGACCGAACGCTCGAGGCAATCAAGTGCCGACGGCGGCAAGCTGCCCACAAACAGCTTGTCCGCCAATTCATGGAGGCGCTTGAGGTCGGTCGGGGGGAAGAGCCGGCGTCCCGCCGGGGAGCAGCGAGCCCGCTGCCTGACGCGGGCGAGGCCGCTGCGCCGCCCGTCGACGCAGCCGAGGACTTCGCGGCCGACACCACCGGGCCGCCGCCGGAGGGGCCGACTGACGCCGCCATCTGGGAGCATCTGGCGGGGCTACCCGCTTCCGCCCA
>NW_025729208.1:5101287-5106287 GCF_021461385.2 Schistocerca piceifrons
GTAGGTCTCCCGCAACATGACCTCCTGCAACGACGCTACCGCCATCTATGAGACGCCAAGCCGACTAAGACAGCGATGGCGCCACAGTGGCCGCCTTTCGACGCCACCCACAAAGGCTGCAGCCTCTGTCGACCATAGCACCCAATCTCCAGTGGCTCTGCCGCACGAAGCCGTGGACCGGCAATGACGCCACCCGCACCCGTTCGTGCACCACCCCAACCGCCAAACTCGCACCTCCAGCGGATGAACGGCGGACGTTTCCCGCACTCGTAAAGTGCAATCCACCCCTATAACTTGCGTTTCATGAAGAGTTATTTCCAATATGCGACATTCCCGCTGTCCGTATACATGAGCCGCGACCTGTACCACTTACGAGCGAGAGACGCGATCGCGTTGCTCACTGTACGGCGTCCGATACCGAGCCATCAGCATGTCGGTCCCCATGCGCGTTGCACTCGCACTCGCAGTCGCAAAAACGTGGGGCAAATATATTACGCGGAAGAGTTATAACAGACCGAGCCCCACTGCATGGGGGGAGTCTTTGTCACTAATGTACACAGATGGAACATTTTGGACTGGAACCAGATTACCCGTACACACGGCGCTGATTAGTAATCAATGCAGAGCCATCAAACTACAGCAAATATACACAACTGTCCGTATACATGCTGAAAGAGTCTGCCCAAAATGGGAACCACACGTCAGCCAGACACTCTGATCACGCACCACTCTCTGCTTCTAACAGGCGCACATACAATATGTAAGCACCAGCATGGAACAACATCCAGTGCATCTTCTCCGCCACATTACACAATCCACACTATCACAACCAGACCAGGAGGTCCGTGCGGAAAATACAATATCCCAGCCTTTCGACATCCACCATTGCGCAGACCAGGCACCAACACCCACACATGTCCTATACAACGGTGCACCCAACATCACAATAGTACCTCCTGTCACAGCGCACAAACAATGACATGAGTCAAAGACACAGGTCTCACACAAGCATAGAATTGGAGCGCCGCCTCTAATAAGCCAAAGGTGCATCCTGACGTGACAAATCTGATCATGTCACAAGCATTCACTTACTATAATCACTATCAACGAACCTGCCGCCCCCGCCCCCCCCCCCCCCTACACCTTTCCGTACAACAACGTGTAACCTAACCTAACCTAACCTAACCTATGTTGTACCTTAACCTAACCTATGTTGTACCTTAACCTAACCTATGTTGTACCTTAACCTAACCTATGTTGTACCTTAACCTAACCTATGTTGTACCTTAACCTAACCTATGTTGTACCTTAACCTAACCTATGTTGTACCTTAACCTAACCCATGTTGTACCTTAACCTAACCCATGTTGTACCTTAACCTAACCCATGTTGTACCTTAACCTAACCCATGTTGTACCTTAACCTAACCCATGTTGTACCTTAACCTAACCCATGTTGTGCCTCAACCTAACCCATGTTGTGCCTCAACCTAACCCATGTTGTGCCTCAACCTAACCCATGTTGTGCCTTAACCTAACCCATGTTGTGCCTCAACCTAACCCATGTTGTGCCTTAACCTAACCCATGTTGTGCCTTAACCTAACCCATGTTGTGCCTTAACCTAACCCATGTTGTGCCTTAACCTAACCCATGTTGTGCCTTAACCTAACCCATGTTGTGCCTTAACCTAACCCATGTTGTGCCTTAACCTAACCCATGTTGTGCCTTAACCTAACCCATGTTGTCGCCTTAACGTAACCCACGTTGTCGCCTAAACCTGCTCTGTAATTGTTATACGACTCGTTCAATTACTGTAGTGTTGCCCACCCGCAACCCTCGCAATATAGTTCGCTACTCGCACTGCCCGCACCCCTGTGTATCGCTTCATGTTAAACACCTTGCAAGTCTTGCTCACTTTCCACATGCTCCTGCTGTACACTGTAATGTGGATGGCAGCAGGACGTACATGCCGCCCCTCCCCACGTCCCCACCTTGCCCCCTGCCTTCGCAAGCTGGTTGGTGAGAAGTTTGCATGTTCAATGCCCTTCGCATGCGACGTACTCAGGCTACGTTGTGGTGCGGCCTGTGTCAACTGTCCGCTGATGTCGTACGCGTGAACCACAATCTGTACTGCACATTCGTCCTTATGTACTGAATGATACATCGTGGCACATGTGTGACCGCACAACGACTGCGCCCAAAAACGGCGGACCATACAGTGCAAATATTGTGCACGCAGCTACGTGTCGTCTCCCTATGAGAGCTGGATTGCAGTGTGGTACGCCATAGAGACGTGTGGGAGGAACGGACGCCGTGGATGGCGATCAGCATGAGCTGTCTGTTGATGTATTCGGACCTAGTCGTCTCTCCTCACACACCGTGATGGCATGGTGCACCGCGTTCCATATCTGCGACATGCTACAGAGGCCGGTTGACAGTCGTTCGAGCAATGGACATCGCATACGTACGGGGGCCACCTTCCACGTATTGTCTAGGCGTGCACATTTTGTTGCGTGTATGTGGGCAGACGTAGTGTGGCGTGACACCTGACACAGGCATGCAATAATCGTTGAAGTTGCAAATGGCGATGGACGCCTGCGTTTTCTGGTGAAGTTACGCAAATGAACAAATGGTAACCTGTTGTGGTGCGGTTGTTCTCGCTAGGGGTGAATCGGTGATGGCGACGATAGGTTGAGGTACTAACCGGTTGTTCCAGCGATACCCACCATGCCGACGAAACTGAACGGCATCTGGGTGTGAAGCGATACGCGGCGGTGGCTGGGTGGGACCGTCCCCGGCCGGTGAGGGGGCGCCTCCCGGCGTGCTGGCCGCGCGGTGCGTGGGCGCACGCGCTACAGCCGGCTGGTGGGGGCGGCCAGTGGCAGGCGCGCCGGCCGACGGACGCGGCAGGCGTCGCAGCTGCGCGCCGGCGCACCCTGCGCGCGGCGCCGTGCGGCCAAAGTAGGTCCTCGCGGGCCCGGTGCGAAGCGCGGTGGACATCTTCAGTGTGCTGGTCCGATTGAGGACTGTGTGCGTTGAGGATGCGCCGCCGCCCGGCGCTCGGCGCCGCGACGCCGTCTGCTGCTCGGTCGCCCCAGCGGTTCTCGCTGGTGGTTTGTATCGCAGCTGTGCGGATGTGTTGGCGCGTGCGCTGTGCTGGGAGAGTTCGCTTCGGCACCCAAGTGGGGCTTTTGTCCTTCTGTGGCGCTGGCGTTGGAGCTGCCGGTCACCGTAGGTGGCGCGTGTTGTCTCCCGCCGGCAATGCCACGACAGCACGCTCCCGGGCCTCTGTCGGCAGCGGCAAGCTCAGTTGGGAGCACGGGTGGTCGCACCGAAAGCGTCTACTCGCCTAACTCCGGGCGATTGCGCCTCTCTCGAACCCGACCAAGTACTTGGGACGGCGCTGCGCGCCGCCGGGACCTGAGAGGGTTTCGAGGTGTATTGTGCAGGGGAGCTCAGCCTCCTCCTGTTTGCAGAATGATTGAGCGGACGCTTGCGTGTTCGCGCGGGCCCCCGGGACACACTCCCGGGCGGCCGGCTGCTCAGCTCTAGTTGACGCAGCTCCCTGGTTGATCCTGCCAGTAGTCATATGCTTGTCTCAAAGATTAAGCCATGCATGTCTCAGTACAAGCCGCATTAAGGTGAAACCGCGAATGGCTCATTAAATCAGTTATGGTTCCTTAGATCGTACCCACGTTACTTGGATAACTGTGGTAATTCTAGAGCTAATACATGCAAACAGAGTCCCGACCAGAGATGGAAGGGACGCTTTTATTAGATCAAAACCAATCGGTCGGCTCGTCCGGTCCGTTTGCCTTGGTGACTCTGAATAACTTTGGGCTGATCGCACGGTCCTCGTACCGGCGACGCATCTTTCAAATGTCTGCCTTATCAACTGTCGATGGTAGGTTCTGCGCCTACCATGGTTGTAACGGGTAACGGGGAATCAGGGTTCGATTCCGGAGAGGGAGCCTGAGAAACGGCTACCACATCCAAGGAAGGCAGCAGGCGCGCAAATTACCCACTCCCGGCACGGGGAGGTAGTGACGAAAAATAACGATACGGGACTCATCCGAGGCCCCGTAATCGGAATGAGTACACTTTAAATCCTTTAACGAGTATCTATTGGAGGGCAAGTCTGGTGCCAGCAGCCGCGGTAATTCCAGCTCCAATAGCGTATATTAAAGTTGTTGCGGTTAAAAAGCTCGTAGTTGGATTTGTGTCCCACGCTGTTGGTTCACCGCCCGTCGGTGTTTAACTGGCATGTATCGTGGGACGTCCTGCCGGTGGGGCGAGCTGAAGGCGTGCGACCGCCTCGTGCGTGCTCGTGCGTCCCGAGGCGGACCCCGTTGAAATCCTACCAGGGTGCTCTTTATTGAGTGTCTCGGTGGGCCGGCACGTTTACTTTGAACAAATTAGAGTGCTTAAAGCAGGCAAGCCCGCCTGAATACTGTGTGCATGGAATAATGGAATAGGACCTCGGTTCTATTTTGTTGGTTTTCGGAACCCGAGGTAATGATTAATAGGGACAGGCGGGGGCATTCGTATTGCGACGTTAGAGGTGAAATTCTTGGATCGTCGCAAGACGAACAGAAGCGAAAGCATTTGCCAAGTATGTTTTCATTAATCAAGAACGAAAGTTAGAGGTTCGAAGGCGATCAGATACCGCCCTAGTTCTAACCATAAACGATGCCAGCCAGCGATCCGCCGCAGTTCCTCCGATGACTCGGCGGGCAGCCTCCGGGAAACCAAAGCTTTTGGGTTCCGGGGGAAGTATGGTTGCAAAGCTGAAACTTAAAGGAATTGACGGAAGGGCACCACCAGGAGTGGAGCCTGCGGCTTAATTTGACTCAACACGGGAAACCTCACCAGGCCCGGACACCGGAAGGATTGACAGATTGATAGCTCTTTCTTGATTCGGTGGGTGGTGGTGCATGGCCGTTCTTAGTTGGTGGAGCGATTTGTCTGGTTAATTCCGATAACGAACGAGACTCTAGCCT
>NW_025729208.1:5113787-5116287 GCF_021461385.2 Schistocerca piceifrons
ACCTTAACCTAACCTATGTTGTACCTTAACCTAACCTATGTTGTACCTTAACCTAACCCATGTTGTACCTTAACCTAACCCATGTTGTACCTTAACCTAACCCATGTTGTACCTTAACCTAACCCGTGTTGTACCTTAACCTAACCCATGTTGTACCTTAACCTAACCCATGTTGTGCCTCAACCTAACCCATGTTGTGCCTCAACCTAACCCATGTTGTGCCTCAACCTAACCCATGTTGTGCCTTAACCTAACCCATGTTGTGCCTCAACCTAACCCATGTTGTGCCTTAACCTAACCCATGTTGTGCCTTAACCTAACCCATGTTGTGCCTTAACCTAACCCATGTTGTGCCTTAACCTAACCCATGTTGTGCCTTAACCTAACCCATGTTGTGCCTTAACCTAACCCATGTTGTGCCTTAACCTAACCCATGTTGTGCCTTAACCTAACCCATGTTGTCGCCTTAACGTAACCCACGTTGTCGCCTAAACCTGCTCTGTAATTGTTATACGACTCGTTCAATTACTGTAGTGTTGCCCACCCGCAACCCTCGCAATATAGTTCGCTACTCGCACTGCCCGCACCCCTGTGTATCGCTTCATGTTAAACACCTTGCAAGTCTTGCTCACTTTCCACATGCTCCTGCTGTACACTGTAATGTGGATGGCAGCAGGACGTACATGCCGCCCCTCCCCACGTCCCCACCTTGCCCCCTGCCTTCGCAAGCTGGTTGGTGAGAAGTTTGCATGTTCAATGCCCTTCGCATGCGACGTACTCAGGCTACGTTGTGGTGCGGCCTGTGTCAACTGTCCGCTGATGTCGTACGCGTGAACCACAATCTGTACTGCACATTCGTCCTTATGTACTGAATGATACATCGTGGCACATGTGTGACCGCACAACGACTGCGCCCAAAAACGGCGGACCATACAGTGCAAATATTGTGCACGCAGCTACGTGTCGTCTCCCTATGAGAGCTGGATTGCAGTGTGGTACGCCATAGAGACGTGTGGGAGGAACGGACGCCGTGGATGGCGATCAGCATGAGCTGTCTGTTGATGTATTCGGACCTAGTCGTCTCTCCTCACACACCGTGATGGCATGGTGCACCGCGTTCCATATCTGCGACATGCTACAGAGGCCGGTTGACAGTCGTTCGAGCAATGGACATCGCATACGTACGGGGGCCACCTTCCACGTATTGTCTAGGCGTGCACATTTTGTTGCGTGTATGTGGGCAGACGTAGTGTGGCGTGACACCTGACACAGGCATGCAATAATCGTTGAAGTTGCAAATGGCGATGGACGCCTGCGTTTTCTGGTGAAGTTACGCAAATGAACAAATGGTAACCTGTTGTGGTGCGGTTGTTCTCGCTAGGGGTGAATCGGTGATGGCGACGATAGGTTGAGGTACTAACCGGTTGTTCCAGCGATACCCACCATGCCGACGAAACTGAACGGCATCTGGGTGTGAAGCGATACGCGGCGGTGGCTGGGTGGGACCGTCCCCGGCCGGTGAGGGGGCGCCTCCCGGCGTGCTGGCCGCGCGGTGCGTGGGCGCACGCGCTACAGCCGGCTGGTGGGGGCGGCCAGTGGCAGGCGCGCCGGCCGACGGACGCGGCAGGCGTCGCAGCTGCGCGCCGGCGCACCCTGCGCGCGGCGCCGTGCGGCCAAAGTAGGTCCTCGCGGGCCCGGTGCGAAGCGCGGTGGACATCTTCAGTGTGCTGGTCCGATTGAGGACTGTGTGCGTTGAGGATGCGCCGCCGCCCGGCGCTCGGCGCCGCGACGCCGTCTGCTGCTCGGTCGCCCCAGCGGTTCTCGCTGGTGGTTTGTATCGCAGCTGTGCGGATGTGTTGGCGCGTGCGCTGTGCTGGGAGAGTTCGCTTCGGCACCCAAGTGGGGCTTTTGTCCTTCTGTGGCGCTGGCGTTGGAGCTGCCGGTCACCGTAGGTGGCGCGTGTTGTCTCCCGCCGGCAATGCCACGACAGCACGCTCCCGGGCCTCTGTCGGCAGCGGCAAGCTCAGTTGGGAGCACGGGTGGTCGCACCGAAAGCGTCTACTCGCCTAACTCCGGGCGATTGCGCCTCTCTCGAACCCGACCAAGTACTTGGGACGGCGCTGCGCGCCGCCGGGACCTGAGAGGGTTTCGAGGTGTATTGTGCAGGGGAGCTCAGCCTCCTCCTGTTTGCAGAATGATTGAGCGGACGCTTGCGTGTTCGCGCGGGCCCCCGGGACACACTCCCGGGCGGCCGGCTGCTCAGCTCTAGTTGACGCAGCTCCCTGGTTGATCCTGCCAGTAGTCATATGCTTGTCTCAAAGATTAAGCCATGCATGTCTCAGTACAAGCCGCATTAAGGTGAAACCGCGAATGGCTCATTAAATCAGTTATGGTTCCTTAGATCGTACCCACGTTACTTGGATAACTGTGGTAATTCTAGAGCTAATACATGCAAACAGAGTCCCGACCAGAGATGGAAGGGACGCTTTTATTAGATCAA
>NW_025729208.1:5123787-5128787 GCF_021461385.2 Schistocerca piceifrons
AGTGGCCGCCTTTCGACGCCACCCACAAAGGCTGCAGCCTCTGTCGACCATAGCACCCAATCTCCAGTGGCTCTGCCGCACGAAGCCGTGGACCGGCAATGACGCCACCCGCACCCGTTCGTGCACCACCCCAACCGCCAAACTCGCACCTCCAGCGGATGAACGGCGGACGTTTCCCGCACTCGTAAAGTGCAATCCACCCCTATAACTTGCGTTTCATGAAGAGTTATTTCCAATATGCGACATTCCCGCTGTCCGTATACATGAGCCGCGACCTGTACCACTTACGAGCGAGAGACGCGATCGCGTTGCTCACTGTACGGCGTCCGATACCGAGCCATCAGCATGTCGGTCCCCATGCGCGTTGCACTCGCACTCGCAGTCGCAAAAACGTGGGGCAAATATATTACGCGGAAGAGTTATAACAGACCGAGCCCCACTGCATGGGGGGAGTCTTTGTCACTAATGTACACAGATGGAACATTTTGGACTGGAACCAGATTACCCGTACACACGGCGCTGATTAGTAATCAATGCAGAGCCATCAAACTACAGCAAATATACACAACTGTCCGTATACATGCTGAAAGAGTCTGCCCAAAATGGGAACCACACGTCAGCCAGACACTCTGATCACGCACCACTCTCTGCTTCTAACAGGCGCACATACAATATGTAAGCACCAGCATGGAACAACATCCAGTGCATCTTCTCCGCCACATTACACAATCCACACTATCACAACCAGACCAGGAGGTCCGTGCGGAAAATACAATATCCCAGCCTTTCGACATCCACCATTGCGCAGACCAGGCACCAACACCCACACATGTCCTATACAACGGTGCACCCAACATCACAATAGTACCTCCTGTCACAGCGCACAAACAATGACATGAGTCAAAGACACAGGTCTCACACAAGCATAGAATTGGAGCGCCGCCTCTAATAAGCCAAAGGTGCATCCTGACGTGACAAATCTGATCATGTCACAAGCATTCACTTACTATAATCACTATCAACGAACCTGCCGCCCCCGCCCCCCCCCCCCCCCTACACCTTTCCGTACAACAACGTGTAACCTAACCTAACCTAACCTAACCTATGTTGTACCTTAACCTAACCTATGTTGTACCTTAACCTAACCTATGTTGTACCTTAACCTAACCTATGTTGTACCTTAACCTAACCTATGTTGTACCTTAACCTAACCTATGTTGTACCTTAACCTAACCTATGTTGTACCTTAACCTAACCTATGTTGTACCTTAACCTAACCCATGTTGTACCTTAACCTAACCCATGTTGTACCTTAACCTAACCCATGTTGTACCTTAACCTAACCCATGTTGTACCTTAACCTAACCCATGTTGTACCTTAACCTAACCCATGTTGTGCCTCAACCTAACCCATGTTGTGCCTCAACCTAACCCATGTTGTGCCTCAACCTAACCCATGTTGTGCCTTAACCTAACCCATGTTGTGCCTCAACCTAACCCATGTTGTGCCTTAACCTAACCCATGTTGTGCCTTAACCTAACCCATGTTGTGCCTTAACCTAACCCATGTTGTGCCTTAACCTAACCCATGTTGTGCCTTAACCTAACCCATGTTGTGCCTTAACCTAACCCATGTTGTGCCTTAACCTAACCCATGTTGTCGCCTTAACGTAACCCACGTTGTCGCCTAAACCTGCTCTGTAATTGTTATACGACTCGTTCAATTACTGTAGTGTTGCCCACCCGCAACCCTCGCAATATAGTTCGCTACTCGCACTGCCCGCACCCCTGTGTATCGCTTCATGTTAAACACCTTGCAAGTCTTGCTCACTTTCCACATGCTCCTGCTGTACACTGTAATGTGGATGGCAGCAGGACGTACATGCCGCCCCTCCCCACGTCCCCACCTTGCCCCCTGCCTTCGCAAGCTGGTTGGTGAGAAGTTTGCATGTTCAATGCCCTTCGCATGCGACGTACTCAGGCTACGTTGTGGTGCGGCCTGTGTCAACTGTCCGCTGATGTCGTACGCGTGAACCACAATCTGTACTGCACATTCGTCCTTATGTACTGAATGATACATCGTGGCACATGTGTGACCGCACAACGACTGCGCCCAAAAACGGCGGACCATACAGTGCAAATATTGTGCACGCAGCTACGTGTCGTCTCCCTATGAGAGCTGGATTGCAGTGTGGTACGCCATAGAGACGTGTGGGAGGAACGGACGCCGTGGATGGCGATCAGCATGAGCTGTCTGTTGATGTATTCGGACCTAGTCGTCTCTCCTCACACACCGTGATGGCATGGTGCACCGCGTTCCATATCTGCGACATGCTACAGAGGCCGGTTGACAGTCGTTCGAGCAATGGACATCGCATACGTACGGGGGCCACCTTCCACGTATTGTCTAGGCGTGCACATTTTGTTGCGTGTATGTGGGCAGACGTAGTGTGGCGTGACACCTGACACAGGCATGCAATAATCGTTGAAGTTGCAAATGGCGATGGACGCCTGCGTTTTCTGGTGAAGTTACGCAAATGAACAAATGGTAACCTGTTGTGGTGCGGTTGTTCTCGCTAGGGGTGAATCGGTGATGGCGACGATAGGTTGAGGTACTAACCGGTTGTTCCAGCGATACCCACCATGCCGACGAAACTGAACGGCATCTGGGTGTGAAGCGATACGCGGCGGTGGCTGGGTGGGACCGTCCCCGGCCGGTGAGGGGGCGCCTCCCGGCGTGCTGGCCGCGCGGTGCGTGGGCGCACGCGCTACAGCCGGCTGGTGGGGGCGGCCAGTGGCAGGCGCGCCGGCCGACGGACGCGGCAGGCGTCGCAGCTGCGCGCCGGCGCACCCTGCGCGCGGCGCCGTGCGGCCAAAGTAGGTCCTCGCGGGCCCGGTGCGAAGCGCGGTGGACATCTTCAGTGTGCTGGTCCGATTGAGGACTGTGTGCGTTGAGGATGCGCCGCCGCCCGGCGCTCGGCGCCGCGACGCCGTCTGCTGCTCGGTCGCCCCAGCGGTTCTCGCTGGTGGTTTGTATCGCAGCTGTGCGGATGTGTTGGCGCGTGCGCTGTGCTGGGAGAGTTCGCTTCGGCACCCAAGTGGGGCTTTTGTCCTTCTGTGGCGCTGGCGTTGGAGCTGCCGGTCACCGTAGGTGGCGCGTGTTGTCTCCCGCCGGCAATGCCACGACAGCACGCTCCCGGGCCTCTGTCGGCAGCGGCAAGCTCAGTTGGGAGCACGGGTGGTCGCACCGAAAGCGTCTACTCGCCTAACTCCGGGCGATTGCGCCTCTCTCGAACCCGACCAAGTACTTGGGACGGCGCTGCGCGCCGCCGGGACCTGAGAGGGTTTCGAGGTGTATTGTGCAGGGGAGCTCAGCCTCCTCCTGTTTGCAGAATGATTGAGCGGACGCTTGCGTGTTCGCGCGGGCCCCCGGGACACACTCCCGGGCGGCCGGCTGCTCAGCTCTAGTTGACGCAGCTCCCTGGTTGATCCTGCCAGTAGTCATATGCTTGTCTCAAAGATTAAGCCATGCATGTCTCAGTACAAGCCGCATTAAGGTGAAACCGCGAATGGCTCATTAAATCAGTTATGGTTCCTTAGATCGTACCCACGTTACTTGGATAACTGTGGTAATTCTAGAGCTAATACATGCAAACAGAGTCCCGACCAGAGATGGAAGGGACGCTTTTATTAGATCAAAACCAATCGGTCGGCTCGTCCGGTCCGTTTGCCTTGGTGACTCTGAATAACTTTGGGCTGATCGCACGGTCCTCGTACCGGCGACGCATCTTTCAAATGTCTGCCTTATCAACTGTCGATGGTAGGTTCTGCGCCTACCATGGTTGTAACGGGTAACGGGGAATCAGGGTTCGATTCCGGAGAGGGAGCCTGAGAAACGGCTACCACATCCAAGGAAGGCAGCAGGCGCGCAAATTACCCACTCCCGGCACGGGGAGGTAGTGACGAAAAATAACGATACGGGACTCATCCGAGGCCCCGTAATCGGAATGAGTACACTTTAAATCCTTTAACGAGTATCTATTGGAGGGCAAGTCTGGTGCCAGCAGCCGCGGTAATTCCAGCTCCAATAGCGTATATTAAAGTTGTTGCGGTTAAAAAGCTCGTAGTTGGATTTGTGTCCCACGCTGTTGGTTCACCGCCCGTCGGTGTTTAACTGGCATGTATCGTGGGACGTCCTGCCGGTGGGGCGAGCTGAAGGCGTGCGACCGCCTCGTGCGTGCTCGTGCGTCCCGAGGCGGACCCCGTTGAAATCCTACCAGGGTGCTCTTTATTGAGTGTCTCGGTGGGCCGGCACGTTTACTTTGAACAAATTAGAGTGCTTAAAGCAGGCAAGCCCGCCTGAATACTGTGTGCATGGAATAATGGAATAGGACCTCGGTTCTATTTTGTTGGTTTTCGGAACCCGAGGTAATGATTAATAGGGACAGGCGGGGGCATTCGTATTGCGACGTTAGAGGTGAAATTCTTGGATCGTCGCAAGACGAACAGAAGCGAAAGCATTTGCCAAGTATGTTTTCATTAATCAAGAACGAAAGTTAGAGGTTCGAAGGCGATCAGATACCGCCCTAGTTCTAACCATAAACGATGCCAGCCAGCGATCCGCCGCAGTTCCTCCGATGACTCGGCGGGCAGCCTCCGGGAAACCAAAGCTTTTGGGTTCCGGGGGAAGTATGGTTGCAAAGCTGAAACTTAAAGGAATTGACGGAAGGGCACCACCAGGAGTGGAGCCTGCGGCTTAATTTGACTCAACACGGGAAACCTCACCAGGCCCGGACACCGGAAGGATTGACAGATTGATAGCTCTTTCTTGATTCGGTGGGTGGTGGTGCATGGCCGTTCTTAGTTGGTGGAGCGATTTGTCTGGTTAATTCCGATAACGAACGAGACTCTAGCCTGCTAACTAGTCGCGTGACATCCTTCGTGCTGTCAGCGATTACTTTTCTTCTTAGAGGGACAGGCGGCTTCTAGCCGCACGAGAT
>NW_025729208.1:5136287-5137293 GCF_021461385.2 Schistocerca piceifrons
TGTTGTACCTTAACCTAACCCATGTTGTACCTTAACCTAACCCATGTTGTACCTTAACCTAACCCATGTTGTACCTTAACCTAACCCATGTTGTGCCTCAACCTAACCCATGTTGTGCCTCAACCTAACCCATGTTGTGCCTCAACCTAACCCATGTTGTGCCTTAACCTAACCCATGTTGTGCCTCAACCTAACCCATGTTGTGCCTTAACCTAACCCATGTTGTGCCTTAACCTAACCCATGTTGTGCCTTAACCTAACCCATGTTGTGCCTTAACCTAACCCATGTTGTGCCTTAACCTAACCCATGTTGTGCCTTAACCTAACCCATGTTGTGCCTTAACCTAACCCATGTTGTCGCCTTAACGTAACCCACGTTGTCGCCTAAACCTGCTCTGTAATTGTTATACGACTCGTTCAATTACTGTAGTGTTGCCCACCCGCAACCCTCGCAATATAGTTCGCTACTCGCACTGCCCGCACCCCTGTGTATCGCTTCATGTTAAACACCTTGCAAGTCTTGCTCACTTTCCACATGCTCCTGCTGTACACTGTAATGTGGATGGCAGCAGGACGTACATGCCGCCCCTCCCCACGTCCCCACCTTGCCCCCTGCCTTCGCAAGCTGGTTGGTGAGAAGTTTGCATGTTCAATGCCCTTCGCATGCGACGTACTCAGGCTACGTTGTGGTGCGGCCTGTGTCAACTGTCCGCTGATGTCGTACGCGTGAACCACAATCTGTACTGCACATTCGTCCTTATGTACTGAATGATACATCGTGGCACATGTGTGACCGCACAACGACTGCGCCCAAAAACGGCGGACCATACAGTGCAAATATTGTGCACGCAGCTACGTGTCGTCTCCCTATGAGAGCTGGATTGCAGTGTGGTACGCCATAGAGACGTGTGGGAGGAACGGACGCCGTGGATGGCGATCAGCATGAGCTGTCTGTTGATGTATTCGGACCTAGTCGTCTCTCCTCACACACCGTGATGGCATGGTG
>NW_025729208.1:5137793-5140293 GCF_021461385.2 Schistocerca piceifrons
ATGTTGTACCTTAACCTAACCCATGTTGTACCTTAACCTAACCCATGTTGTGCCTTAACCTAACCCATGTTGTGCCTTAACCTAACCCATGTTGTGCCTTAACCTAACCCATGTTGTGCCTTAACCTAACCCATGTTGTGCCTTAACCTAACCCATGTTGTGCCTTAACCTAACCCACGTTGTGCCTTAACCTAACCCACGTTGTGCCTTAACCTAACCCATGTTGTGCCTTAACCTAACCCATGTTGTGCCTTAACCTAACCCATGTTGTGCCTTAACCTAACCCATGTTGTGCCTTAACCTAACCCATGTTGTGCCTTAACCTAACCCATGTTGTGCCTTAACCTAACCCATGTTGTGCCTTAACCTAACCCACGTTGTGCCTTAACCTAACCCACGTTGTGCCTTAACCTAACCCACGTTGTGCCTTAACCTAACCCACGTTGTGCCTTAACCTAACCCATGTTGTGCCTTAACCTAACCCATGTTGTGCCTTAACCTAACCCATGTTGTGCCTTAACCTAACCCACGTTGTGCCTTAACCTAACCCACGTTGTGCCTTAACCTAACCCACGTTGTGCCTTAACCTAACCCACGTTGTGCCTTAACCTAACCCACGTTGTGCCTTAACCTAACCCACGTTGTGCCTTAACCTAACCCACGTTGTGCCTTAACCTAACCCACGTTGTCCCCTAAAGTAACCCACGTTGTCCCCTAACGTAACCCACGTTGTCCCCTAACGTAACCCATGTTGTCGCCTAAACCTGCTCTGTAATTGTTATACGACTCGTTCAATTAGTGTAGTGTTGCCCACCCGCAACCCTCGCAATATAGTTCGCTACTCGCACTGCCCGCTCCCCTGTGTATCGCTTCATGTTAAACACCTTGCAAGTCTTGCTGACTTTCCACATGCTCCTGCTGTACACTGTAATGTGGATGGCAGCAGGACGTACATGCCGCCCCTCCCCACGTCCCCACCTTGCCCCCCTGCCTTCGCAAGCTGGTTGGTGAGAAGTTTGCATGTTCAATGCCCTTCGCATGCGACGTACTCAGGCTACGTTGTGGTGCGGCCTGTGTCAACCGTCCGCTAATGTCGTACGCGTAAACCACAATCTGTACTGCACATTCGTCCTTATGTACCGAATGATACATCGTGGCACATGTGTGACCGTACAACGACTGCGCCCAAAAACGGCGGACCATACAGTGCAAATATTGTGCACGCAGCTACGTGTCGTCTCCCTATGAGAGCTGGATTGCAGTGTGGTACGCCATAGAGACGTGTGGGAGGAACGGACGCCGTGGATGGCGATCAGCATGAGCTGTCTGTTGATGTATTCGGACCTAGTCGTCTCTCCTCACACACCGTGATGGCATGGTGCACCGCGTTCCATATCTGCGACATGCTACAGAGGCCGGTTGACAGTCGTTCGAGCAATGGACATCGCATACGTACGGGGGCCACCTTCCACGTATTGTCTAGGCGTGCACATTTTGTTGCGTGTATGTGGGCAGACGTAGTGTGGCGTGACACCTGACACAGGCATGCAATAATCGTTGAAGTTGCAAATGGCGATGGACGCCTGCGTTTTCTGGTGAAGTTACGCAAATGAACAAATGGTAACCTGTTGTGGTGCGGTTGTTCTCGCTAGGGGTGAATCGGTGATGGCGACGATAGGTTGAGGTACGAACCGGTTGTTCCAGCGATACCCACCATGCCGACGAAACTGAACGGCATCTGGGTGTGAAGCGATACGCGGCGGTGGCTGGGTGGGACCGTCCCCGGCCGGTGAGGGGGGCGCCTCCCGGCGTGCTGGCCGCGCGGTGCGTGGGCGCACGCGCTACAGCCGGCTGGTGGGGGCGGCCAGTGGCAGGCGCGCCGGCCGACGGACGCGGCAGGCGTCGCAGCTGCGCGCCGGCGCACCCTGCGCGCGGCGCCGTGCGGCCAAAGTAGGTCCTCGCGGGCCCGGTGCGAAGCGCGGTGGACATCTTCAGTGTGCTGGTCCGATTGAGGACTGTGTGCGTTGAGGATGCGCCGCCGCCCGGCGCTCGGCGCCGCGACGCCGTCTGCTGCTCGGTCGCCCCAGCGGTTCTCGCTGGTGGTTTGTATCGCAGCTGTGCGGATGTGTTGGCGCGTGCGCTGTGCTGGGAGAGTTCGCTTCGGCACCCAAGTGGGGCTTTTGTCCTTCTGTGGCGCTGGCGTTGGAGCTGCCGGTCACCGTAGGTGGCGCGTGTTGTCTCCCGCCGGCAATGCCACGACAGCACGCTCCCGGGCCTCTGTCGGCAGCGGCAAGCTCAGTTGGGAGCACGGGTGGTCGCACCGAAAGCGTCTACTCGCCTAACTCCGGGCGATTGCGCCTCTCTCGAACCCGACCAAGTACTTGGGACGGCGCTGCGCGCCGCCGGGACCTGAGAGGGTTTCGAGGTGTATTGTGCAGGGGAGCTCAGCCTCCTCCTGTTTGCAGAATGATTGAGCGGACGCTTGCGTGTTCGCGCGGGC
>NW_025729208.1:5147793-5152793 GCF_021461385.2 Schistocerca piceifrons
GACAGTAGACATAGCACACTGCCACCTACAGGGATCCGACGGAACTACGCCACCCATGCCGGCAAAACAGTATCGCCATCTGTGAAAATAGGGCGACACCACATGCAATACCGCCATCTATGCGCATCGGACAACACTACGTCCGCACCACAAAACATACCGCCATCTGTAGGTCTCCCGCAACATGACCTCCTCCAACGACGATACCGCCATCTATGCGACGCCAAGCCGATTAAGACAGCGATGGCGCCACAGTGCCCGCCTTTCGACGCCACCCACAAAGCCTGCAGCCTCTGTCGACCATAGCACCCAATCTCCAGTGGCTCTGCCGCACGAAGCCGTGGACCGGCAATGACTCCACCCGCACCCGTTCGTGCACCACCCCAACCGCCACACGCGCACCTCCAGCGGATGAACGGCGGAAGTTTCCCGCACTCGTAAAGTGCAATCCACCCCTATAACTTGCGTTTCATGAAGAGTTATTTCCAATATGCGACATTCCCGCTGTCCCTATACATGAGCCGCGACCTGTACCACTTACGAGCGAGAGACGCGATCGCGTTGCTCACTGTACGGCGTCCGATACCGAGCCATCAGCATGTCGGTCCCCATGCGCGTTGCACTCGCACTCGCAGTCGCAAAAACGTGGGGCAAATATATTACGCGGAAGAGCTATAACAGACCGAGCCCCACTGCATGGGGGGAGTCTTTGTCACTAATGTACACAGATGGAACATTTTGGACTGGAACCAGATTACCCGTACACACGGCGCTGATTAGTAATCAATGCAGAGCCATCAAACTACAGCAAATATACACAACTGTCCGTATACATGCTGAAAGAGTCTGCCCACAATGGGAACCACACGTCAGCCAGACACTCTGATCACGCACCACTCTCTGCTTCTAACAGGCGCACATACAATATGTAAGCACCAGCATGGAACAACATCCAGTGCATCTTCTCCGCCACATTACACAATCCACACTATCACAACCAGACCAGGAGGTCCATGCGGAAAATACAATATCCCAGCCTTTCGACATCCACCATTGCGCAGACCAGGCACCAACACCCACACATGTCCTATACAACGGTGCACCCAACATCACAATAGTACCTCCTGTCACAGCGCACAAACAATGACATGAGTCAAAGACACAGGTCTCACACAAGCATAGAATTGGAGCGCCGCCTCTAATAAGCCAAAGGTGCATCCTGACGTGACAAATCTGATCATGTCACAAGCATTCACTTACTATAATCACTATCAACGAACCTGCCGCCCCCGCCCCCCCCCCCCCTACACCTTTCCTTACAACAACGTGTAACCTAACCTAACCTAACCTAACCTATGTTGTACCTTAACCTAACCTATGTTGTACCTTAACCTAACCTATGTTGTACCTTAACCTAACCTATGTTGTACCTTAACCTAACCTATGTTGTACCTTAACCTAACCTATGTTGTACCTTAACCTAACCTATGTTGTACCTTAACCTAACCTATGTTGTACCTTAACCTAACCTATGTTGTACCTTAACCTAACCTATGTTGTACCTTAACCTAACCTATGTTGTACCTTAACCTAACCTATGTTGTACCTTAACCTAACCTATGTTGTACCTTAACCTAACCTATGTTGTACCTTAACCTAACCCATGTTGTACCTTAACCTAACCCATGTTGTACCTTAACCTAACCCATGTTGTACCTTAACCTAACCCATGTTGTACCTTAACCTAACCCATGTTGTACCTTAACCTAACCCATGTTGTACCTTAACCTAACCCATGTTGTACCTTAACCTAACCCATGTTGTACCTTAACCTAACCCATGTTGTACCTTAACCTAACCCATGTTGTGCCTTAACCTAACCCATGTTGTGCCTTAACCTAACCCATGTTGTGCCTTAACCTAACCCATGTTGTGCCTTAACCTAACCCATGTTGTGCCTTAACCTAACCCATGTTGTGCCTTAACCTAACCCATGTTGTGCCTTAACCTAACCCACGTTGTGCCTTAACCTAACCCACGTTGTGCCTTAACCTAACCCATGTTGTGCCTTAACCTAACCCATGTTGTGCCTTAACCTAACCCATGTTGTGCCTTAACCTAACCCATGTTGTGCCTTAACCTAACCCATGTTGTGCCTTAACCTAACCCATGTTGTGCCTTAACCTAACCCATGTTGTGCCTTAACCTAACCCATGTTGTGCCTTAACCTAACCCACGTTGTGCCTTAACCTAACCCACGTTGTGCCTTAACCTAACACACGTTGTGCCTTAACCTAACCCATGTTGTGCCTTAACCTAACCCATGTTGTGCCTTAACCTAACCCATGTTGTGCCTTAACCTAACCCACGTTGTGCCTTAACCTAACCCACGTTGTGCCTTAACCTAACCCACGTTGTGCCTTAACCTAACCCACGTTGTGCCTTAACCTAACCCACGTTGTGCCTTAACCTAACCCACGTTGTGCCTTAACCTAACCCACGTTGTGCCTTAACCTAACCCACGTTGTCCCCTAAAGTAACCCACGTTGTCCCCTAACGTAACCCACGTTGTCCCCTAACGTAACCCATGTTGTCGCCTAAACCTGCTCTGTAATTGTTATACGACTCGTTCAATTAGTGTAGTGTTGCCCACCCGCAACCCTCGCAATATAGTTCGCTACTCGCACTGCCCGCTCCCCTGTGTATCGCTTCATGTTAAACACCTTGCAAGTCTTGCTGACTTTCCACATGCTCCTGCTGTACACTGTAATGTGGATGGCAGCAGGACGTACATGCCGCCCCTCCCCACGTCCCCACCTTGCCCCCCTGCCTTCGCAAGCTGGTTGGTGAGAAGTTTGCATGTTCAATGCCCTTCGCATGCGACGTACTCAGGCTACGTTGTGGTGCGGCCTGTGTCAACCGTCCGCTAATGTCGTACGCGTAAACCACAATCTGTACTGCACATTCGTCCTTATGTACCGAATGATACATCGTGGCACATGTGTGACCGTACAACGACTGCGCCCAAAAACGGCGGACCATACAGTGCAAATATTGTGCACGCAGCTACGTGTCGTCTCCCTATGAGAGCTGGATTGCAGTGTGGTACGCCATAGAGACGTGTGGGAGGAACGGACGCCGTGGATGGCGATCAGCATGAGCTGTCTGTTGATGTATTCGGACCTAGTCGTCTCTCCTCACACACCGTGATGGCATGGTGCACCGCGTTCCATATCTGCGACATGCTACAGAGGCCGGTTGACAGTCGTTCGAGCAATGGACATCGCATACGTACGGGGGCCACCTTCCACGTATTGTCTAGGCGTGCACATTTTGTTGCGTGTATGTGGGCAGACGTAGTGTGGCGTGACACCTGACACAGGCATGCAATAATCGTTGAAGTTGCAAATGGCGATGGACGCCTGCGTTTTCTGGTGAAGTTACGCAAATGAACAAATGGTAACCTGTTGTGGTGCGGTTGTTCTCGCTAGGGGTGAATCGGTGATGGCGACGATAGGTTGAGGTACGAACCGGTTGTTCCAGCGATACCCACCATGCCGACGAAACTGAACGGCATCTGGGTGTGAAGCGATACGCGGCGGTGGCTGGGTGGGACCGTCCCCGGCCGGTGAGGGGGCGCCTCCCGGCGTGCTGGCCGCGCGGTGCGTGGGCGCACGCGCTACAGCCGGCTGGTGGGGGCGGCCAGTGGCAGGCGCGCCGGCCGACGGACGCGGCAGGCGTCGCAGCTGCGCGCCGGCGCACCCTGCGCGCGGCGCCGTGCGGCCAAAGTAGGTCCTCGCGGGCCCGGTGCGAAGCGCGGTGGACATCTTCAGTGTGCTGGTCCGATTGAGGACTGTGTGCGTTGAGGATGCGCCGCCGCCCGGCGCTCGGCGCCGCGACGCCGTCTGCTGCTCGGTCGCCCCAGCGGTTCTCGCTGGTGGTTTGTATCGCAGCTGTGCGGATGTGTTGGCGCGTGCGCTGTGCTGGGAGAGTTCGCTTCGGCACCCAAGTGGGGCTTTTGTCCTTCTGTGGCGCTGGCGTTGGAGCTGCCGGTCACCGTAGGTGGCGCGTGTTGTCTCCCGCCGGCAATGCCACGACAGCACGCTCCCGGGCCTCTGTCGGCAGCGGCAAGCTCAGTTGGGAGCACGGGTGGTCGCACCGAAAGCGTCTACTCGCCTAACTCCGGGCGATTGCGCCTCTCTCGAACCCGACCAAGTACTTGGGACGGCGCTGCGCGCCGCCGGGACCTGAGAGGGTTTCGAGGTGTATTGTGCAGGGGAGCTCAGCCTCCTCCTGTTTGCAGAATGATTGAGCGGACGCTTGCGTGTTCGCGCGGGCCCCCGGGACACACTCCCGGGCGGCCGGCTGCTCAGCTCTAGTTGACGCAGCTCCCTGGTTGATCCTGCCAGTAGTCATATGCTTGTCTCAAAGATTAAGCCATGCATGTCTCAGTACAAGCCGCATTAAGGTGAAACCGCGAATGGCTCATTAAATCAGTTATGGTTCCTTAGATCGTACCCACGTTACTTGGATAACTGTGGTAATTCTAGAGCTAATACATGCAAACAGAGTCCCGACCAGAGATGGAAGGGACGCTTTTATTAGATCAAAACCAATCGGTCGGCTCGTCCGGTCCGTTTGCCTTGGTGACTCTGAATAACTTTGGGCTGATCGCACGGTCCTCGTACCGGCGACGCATCTTTCAAATGTCTGCCTTATCAACTGTCGATGGTAGGTTCTGCGCCTACCATGGTTGTAACGGGTAACGGGGAATCAGGGTTCGATTCCGGAGAGGGAGCCTGAGAAACGGCTACCACATCCAAGGAAGGCAGCAGGCGCGCAAATTACCCACTCCCGGCACGGGGAGGTAGTGACGAAAAATAACGATACGGGACTCATCCGAGGCCCCGTAATCGGAATGAGTACACTTTAAATCCTTTAACGAGTATCTGTTGGAGGGCAAGTCTGGTGCCAGCAGCCGCGGTAATTCCAGCTCCAAT
>NW_025729208.1:5155293-5160293 GCF_021461385.2 Schistocerca piceifrons
GGGCCGGCCGCCCGCGCGGAGCAATCCGCGGCGGGGTCGTGTCCGGTTGCCTTTCCACTCGCCGCGGGGTGGGGCCGTTCCGGTGTGCGGTGGGCCGCACTTCTCCCCTAGTAGGACGTCGCGACCCGCTGGGTGCCGGCCTACGGCCCGGGTGCGCAGCCTGTCCTTCCGCGGGCCTCGGTTCGCGTCTGTTGGGCAGAGCCCCGGTGTCCTGGCTGGCTGCCCGGCGGTATATCTGGAGGAGTCGATTCGCCCCTTTGGGCGCTCGGGCTCCCGGCAAGCGCGCGCGGTTCTTCCCGGATGACGGACCTACCTGGCCCGGCCCCGGACCCGCGCCGCTGTTGGCTCGGGATGCTCTCGGGCGGAATAATCGCTCCCGTCAGCGGCGCTTCAGCTTTGGACAATTTCACGACCCGTCTTGAAACACGGACCAAGGAGTCTAACATGTGCGCGAGTCATTGGGCTGTACGAAACCTAAAGGCGTAATGAAAGTGAAGGTCTCGCCTTGCGCGGGCCGAGGGAGGATGGGGCTTCCCCGCCCTTCACGGGGCGGCGGCCTCCGCACTCCCGGGGCGTCTCGTCCTCATTGCGAGGTGAGGCGCACCTAGAGCGTACACGTTGGGACCCGAAAGATGGTGAACTATGCCTGGCCAGGACGAAGTCAGGGGAAACCCTGATGGAGGTCCGTAGCGATTCTGACGTGCAAATCGATCGTCGGAGCTGGGTATAGGGGCGAAAGACTAATCGAACCATCTAGTAGCTGGTTCCCTCCGAAGTTTCCCTCAGGATAGCTGGTGCTCGTACGAGTCTCATCCGGTAAAGCGAATGATTAGAGGCCTTGGGGCCGAAACGACCTCAACCTATTCTCAAACTTTAAATGGGTGAGATCTCCGGCTTGCTTGATATGCTGAAGCCGCGAGCAAACGACTCGGATCGGAGTGCCAAGTGGGCCACTTTTGGTAAGCAGAACTGGCGCTGTGGGATGAACCAAACGCCGAGTTAAGGCGCCCGAATCGACGCTCATGGGAAACCATGAAAGGCGTTGGTTGCTTAAGACAGCAGGACGGTGGCCATGGAAGTCGGAATCCGCTAAGGAGTGTGTAACAACTCACCTGCCGAAGCAACTAGCCCTGAAAATGGATGGCGCTGAAGCGTCGTGCCTATACTCGGCCGTCAGTCTGGCAGTCATGGCCGGTCCTTGCGGCCGGCCGCGAAGCCCTGACGAGTAGGAGGGTCGCGGCGGTGGGCGCAGAAGGGTCTGGGCGTGAGCCTGCCTGGAGCCGCCGTCGGTGCAGATCTTGGTGGTAGTAGCAAATACTCCAGCGAGGCCCTGGAGGGCTGACGCGGAGAAGGGTTTCGTGTGAACAGCCGTTGCACACGAGTCAGTCGATCCTAAGCCCTAGGAGAAATCCGATGTTGATGGGGGCCGTCATAGCATGATGCGCTTTGTGCTGGCCCCCGTTGGGCGAAAGGGAATCCGGTTCCTATTCCGGAACCCGGCAGCGGAACCGATACAAGTCGGGCCCCTCTTTTAGAGATGCTCGTCGGGGTAACCCAAAAGGACCCGGAGACGCCGTCGGGAGATCGGGGAAGAGTTTTCTTTTCTGCATGAGCGTTCGAGTTCCCTGGAATCCTCTAGCAGGGAGATAGGGTTTGGAACGCGAAGAGCACCGCAGTTGCGGCGGTGTCCCGATCTTCCCCTCGGACCTTGAAAATCCGGGAGAGGGCCACGTGGAGGTGTCGCGCCGGTTCGTACCCATATCCGCAGCAGGTCTCCAAGGTGAAGAGCCTCTAGTCGATAGAATAATGTAGGTAAGGGAAGTCGGCAAATTGGATCCGTAACTTCGGGATAAGGATTGGCTCTGAGGATCGGGGCGTGTCGGGCTTGGTCGGGAAGTGGGTCAGCGCTAACGTGCCGGGCCTGGGCGAGGTGAGTGCCGTAGGGGTGCCGGTAAGTGCGGGCGTTTAGCGCGGGCGTGGTCTGCTCTCGCCGTTGGTCGGCCTCGTGCTGGCCGGCGGTGCAGGATGCGCGCGCCTGCGCGGCGTTCGCGCCCCGGTGCTTCAACCTGCGTGCAGGATCCGAGCTCGGTCCCGTGCCTTGGCCTCCCACGGATCTTCCTTGCTGCGAGGCCGCGTCCGCCTTAGCGTGCTCCTCCGGGGGCGCGCGGGTGCGCGGATTCTCTTCGGCCGCCATTCAACGATCAACTCAGAACTGGCACGGACTGGGGGAATCCGACTGTCTAATTAAAACAAAGCATTGCGATGGCCCTAGCGGGTGTTGACGCAATGTGATTTCTGCCCAGTGCTCTGAATGTCAACGTGAAGAAATTCAAGCAAGCGCGGGTAAACGGCGGGAGTAACTATGACTCTATGGTGGCCCTATGGTGACTCTATGGTGGCCCTTCCGCTGAAGGTGCCACCCCAGCTACCCCAGCACCTATCCGGCCAACCGGCCGTAACGAAAATGCGATAGTTTGTGTAGCTCCCTTTGCTTGCAGTGAGTGCCACCGCACTTTTACCACGAAGAACGGTCTCGGGGTCCATCGCCGCCGCCAACACCCTGCGGCCGCCAACGCTGAGATCGTGACGGAGAGGCATCGCGCGAGGTGGACGGAGGAAGAAGTCCTGTCGCTCGCCAAGGCAGAGGCCGAACTGTTCCTTGAGAGGGACGCCCGGTTCTTCTTTGTAAATCAAGAACTTACCAGGATGTTCCCCGACCGAACGCTTGAGGCAATCAAGTGCCGACGGCGGCAAGCTGCCCACAAGCAGCTTGTCCGCCAATTCATGGAGGCACTTGAGATCGGTCGGGGCGAAGAGCCGGCGTCCCGCCATGGAGCAGCGAGCTCGCTGCCTGACGCGGGCGAGGCCGCTGCGCCGCCCGTCGACGCAGCCGAGGACTTCGCGGCCGACACCACCGGGCCGCCGCCGGAGGGGCCGACTGACGCCGCCATCTGGGAGCATCTGGCGGGGCTGCCTGCTTCCGCCCAGCGTTTCTCTGCCCTGGATCGAGTCATTGGTCTGGGGCGGGGCACGCCGCCCGATGTCATCCTGGGCATGCTCCCGGATGCCCTTGCGTCGGTCGGGTCCAGGGGGGAGAGGTCGATCACCAGGACACAGCGGCCGCGCCAATCATCCAAGCGGCCGCCTGCCGCCCCGCCGCTGCAGAAGCGCAAGCGGCGCCGCTGGGAATACGCGCGCACACAGGACGCCTTCCGTAGGTCGCGTGCACGTTGCGTGCGCGGCTTGCTGGACGGCACCCTGCTGCAGCCGCCACCCGACATCCCCGGTCTGCTGGACTTCTGGGCGGACCTCTTCACGAAGAAGCCGATCTCCACCGCCGGCTTCATCCGTGACCGCCTTCTCCCGCACTCGGAGCCTGTCGCTCCTGAGTGCCTATGGGGGCCGGTCACACGTGAGGAGGTCGCTGCTGCCTTGCCGCCCAGGGGATCGGCAGCCGGGCCGGACGGCCTGACTCCAGCGGAGCTGCGGCGCCTGCCGCATGAAGTCCTGGTGAAACTCTTGAACCTCTTCCTCCTGGCCCGCGCCCTCCCCGAGCGTCTGCTTCGCGCCCGGACGTCACTTCTCCCCAAAACGGCTGCACCAACATCCCCCGCTGACTTTCGCCCCATTACGGTCTGCTCGGTGTTGGCGCGGACCTTTCACAAGGTTCTCGCGTCACGCCTGATGCGTGCATGTGCTGTGGACGAACGTCAGCGGGCATTCATCCCCCGGGATGGGATGTTGGAAAACACCTTCATCTTGGACACTGCTCTCACCGACGCAGTCCGCTCCTGTCGCTCTGTTTTTGTGGCATCGATCGACGTCTCTAAAGCGTTCGATTCGGTGGACCATGCTGCCCTCCGCCCCGTGCTGAGGGCTCATGGCCTGCCGGATTGCTTTATTGAGTACGTCGAAAGGTGTTACGAGGGTAGCACGACAGTGATAGCGGGCGGCGCCGACGTGGGCGTGCCCCTGCAGCCGGCTAGGGGTGTGCGTCAGGGTGACCCCCTCTCCCCCCTCCTTTTCAATTTTGCGGTGGACTATGTTTTGAGTCAACTTCCCTCCCACATCGGAGCTCGGATCCTTGGTCGCAGAGTTAACGCTGCGGCCTTCGCAGATGACGTCCTGCTTTTTGCATCGACCGCGAGGGGATTGCAGTCCCTCATCGACGCAGCCGTCGCAGCCCTCGCCCATCTGGGGCTGCAGATCAACGCCCGGAAGTGTTTCACCCTCGCCTTAGTCGCGTCTGGGCGCGACAAGAAGGTGAAGGTCGACGCCGACGTTACCTTCAAAGCGGGCAACGCCACCGTGCCCGCCCTACGTGTGGGTGAAACCTTCCGGTACCTGGGACTG
Source organism: Schistocerca piceifrons (assembly GCF_021461385.2). Lineage (NCBI taxonomy): Eukaryota > Metazoa > Arthropoda > Insecta > Orthoptera > Acrididae > Schistocerca > Schistocerca piceifrons. The sequence continues at coordinate 5,159,647 of NW_025729208.1, forward strand.
CAATTCTCCACCGCGGGTCGCTGCGTTTTCAACCCACGACGCCACCTGGTGGAGCAGCTGGACGTCATCTCCCGAGCTCCGCTCAAGCCGCAACAGCGCCTCCACGCCCTCACCACCGTACTTCTGCCTGGCCTGTACCATGGGCTGGCCCTCAGCCGCACCCGAGTGGGTGCGTTGAAAGCGGCAGATGTGACCATCCGTGCCGCCGTCAGGAGATGGTTCCGCCTTCCGGCGGACACTCCCCTGGGCTACTTCCACGCTCCTGTAGCCCAGGGAGGCCTCGGCATCCCATCATGCCGATGGATGGGGCCAACACTTCGCCGGTCCCGTCTCCTGGCGCTGAAGAGGATTGGGCCAGCCGCCGACGGTGCAGGCCGGGACGAGGTGCAGCGTGAGATTGAGGCGCTGGAGCGGCATCTTATGTGGGAGGGCCACCTCCTCAAATCGTCGACGCAGGTTGGAGAGATGTGGGCCGCGCGCCTGCACGTTGCCTTTGACGGTGCGGCGCTGTCATCTTCCGCCGCCGTCAAGGGGCAACACCAGTGGGTCGCTGACACCAGTCGCCTGCTATCTGGGCGTAACTTCATCGACGCTCTCCGCGCCCGCATCAACGCCTTCCCCACGAAGGCACGGCGCAGTCGCGGGCG
>NW_025729208.1:5165293-5170293 GCF_021461385.2 Schistocerca piceifrons
AACCTAACCCACGTTGTGCCTTAACCTAACCCATGTTGTGCCTTAACCTAACCCATGTTGTGCCTTAACCTAACCCATGTTGTGCCTTAACCTAACCCATGTTGTGCCTTAACCTAACCCACGTTGTGCCTTAACCTAACCCACGTTGTGCCTTAACCTAACCCACGTTGTGCCTTAACCTAACCCACGTTGTGCCTTAACCTAACCCACGTTGTGCCTTAACCTAACCCACGTTGTGCCTTAACCTAACCCACGTTGTCCCCTAAAGTAACCCACGTTGTCCCCTAACGTAACCCACGTTGTCCCCTAACGTAACCCATGTTGTCGCCTAAACCTGCTCTGTAATTGTTATACGACTCGTTCAATTAGTGTAGTGTTGCCCACCCGCAACCCTCGCAATATAGTTCGCTACTCGCACTGCCCGCTCCCCTGTGTATCGCTTCATGTTAAACACCTTGCAAGTCTTGCTGACTTTCCACATGCTCCTGCTGTACACTGTAATGTGGATGGCAGCAGGACGTACATGCCGCCCCTCCCCACGTCCCCACCTTGCCCCCCTGCCTTCGCAAGCTGGTTGGTGAGAAGTTTGCATGTTCAATGCCCTTCGCATGCGACGTACTCAGGCTACGTTGTGGTGCGGCCTGTGTCAACCGTCCGCTAATGTCGTACGCGTAAACCACAATCTGTACTGCACATTCGTCCTTATGTACCGAATGATACATCGTGGCACATGTGTGACCGTACAACGACTGCGCCCAAAAACGGCGGACCATACAGTGCAAATATTGTGCACGCAGCTACGTGTCGTCTCCCTATGAGAGCTGGATTGCAGTGTGGTACGCCATAGAGACGTGTGGGAGGAACGGACGCCGTGGATGGCGATCAGCATGAGCTGTCTGTTGATGTATTCGGACCTAGTCGTCTCTCCTCACACACCGTGATGGCATGGTGCACCGCGTTCCATATCTGCGACATGCTACAGAGGCCGGTTGACAGTCGTTCGAGCAATGGACATCGCATACGTACGGGGGCCACCTTCCACGTATTGTCTAGGCGTGCACATTTTGTTGCGTGTATGTGGGCAGACGTAGTGTGGCGTGACACCTGACACAGGCATGCAATAATCGTTGAAGTTGCAAATGGCGATGGACGCCTGCGTTTTCTGGTGAAGTTACGCAAATGAACAAATGGTAACCTGTTGTGGTGCGGTTGTTCTCGCTAGGGGTGAATCGGTGATGGCGACGATAGGTTGAGGTACGAACCGGTTGTTCCAGCGATACCCACCATGCCGACGAAACTGAACGGCATCTGGGTGTGAAGCGATACGCGGCGGTGGCTGGGTGGGACCGTCCCCGGCCGGTGAGGGGGCGCCTCCCGGCGTGCTGGCCGCGCGGTGCGTGGGCGCACGCGCTACAGCCGGCTGGTGGGGGCGGCCAGTGGCAGGCGCGCCGGCCGACGGACGCGGCAGGCGTCGCAGCTGCGCGCCGGCGCACCCTGCGCGCGGCGCCGTGCGGCCAAAGTAGGTCCTCGCGGGCCCGGTGCGAAGCGCGGTGGACATCTTCAGTGTGCTGGTCCGATTGAGGACTGTGTGCGTTGAGGATGCGCCGCCGCCCGGCGCTCGGCGCCGCGACGCCGTCTGCTGCTCGGTCGCCCCAGCGGTTCTCGCTGGTGGTTTGTATCGCAGCTGTGCGGATGTGTTGGCGCGTGCGCTGTGCTGGGAGAGTTCGCTTCGGCACCCAAGTGGGGCTTTTGTCCTTCTGTGGCGCTGGCGTTGGAGCTGCCGGTCACCGTAGGTGGCGCGTGTTGTCTCCCGCCGGCAATGCCACGACAGCACGCTCCCGGGCCTCTGTCGGCAGCGGCAAGCTCAGTTGGGAGCACGGGTGGTCGCACCGAAAGCGTCTACTCGCCTAACTCCGGGCGATTGCGCCTCTCTCGAACCCGACCAAGTACTTGGGACGGCGCTGCGCGCCGCCGGGACCTGAGAGGGTTTCGAGGTGTATTGTGCAGGGGAGCTCAGCCTCCTCCTGTTTGCAGAATGATTGAGCGGACGCTTGCGTGTTCGCGCGGGCCCCCGGGACACACTCCCGGGCGGCCGGCTGCTCAGCTCTAGTTGACGCAGCTCCCTGGTTGATCCTGCCAGTAGTCATATGCTTGTCTCAAAGATTAAGCCATGCATGTCTCAGTACAAGCCGCATTAAGGTGAAACCGCGAATGGCTCATTAAATCAGTTATGGTTCCTTAGATCGTACCCACGTTACTTGGATAACTGTGGTAATTCTAGAGCTAATACATGCAAACAGAGTCCCGACCAGAGATGGAAGGGACGCTTTTATTAGATCAAAACCAATCGGTCGGCTCGTCCGGTCCGTTTGCCTTGGTGACTCTGAATAACTTTGGGCTGATCGCACGGTCCTCGTACCGGCGACGCATCTTTCAAATGTCTGCCTTATCAACTGTCGATGGTAGGTTCTGCGCCTACCATGGTTGTAACGGGTAACGGGGAATCAGGGTTCGATTCCGGAGAGGGAGCCTGAGAAACGGCTACCACATCCAAGGAAGGCAGCAGGCGCGCAAATTACCCACTCCCGGCACGGGGAGGTAGTGACGAAAAATAACGATACGGGACTCATCCGAGGCCCCGTAATCGGAATGAGTACACTTTAAATCCTTTAACGAGTATCTATTGGAGGGCAAGTCTGGTGCCAGCAGCCGCGGTAATTCCAGCTCCAATAGCGTATATTAAAGTTGTTGCGGTTAAAAAGCTCGTAGTTGGATTTGTGTCCCACGCTGTTGGTTCACCGCCCGTCGGTGTTTAACTGGCATGTATCGTGGGACGTCCTGCCGGTGGGGCGAGCCGAAGGCGTGCGACCGCCTCGTGCGTGCTCGTGCGTCCCGAGGCGGACCCCGTTGAAATCCTACCAGGGTGCTCTTTATTGAGTGTCTCGGTGGGCCGGCACGTTTACTTTGAACAAATTAGAGTGCTTAAAGCAGGCAAGCCCGCCTGAATACTGTGTGCATGGAATAATGGAATAGGACCTCGGTTCTATTTTGTTGGTTTTCGGAACCCGAGGTAATGATTAATAGGGACAGGCGGGGGCATTCGTATTGCGACGTTAGAGGTGAAATTCTTGGATCGTCGCAAGACGAACAGAAGCGAAAGCATTTGCCAAGTATGTTTTCATTAATCAAGAACGAAAGTTAGAGGTTCGAAGGCGATCAGATACCGCCCTAGTTCTAACCATAAACGATGCCAGCCAGCGATCCGCCGCAGTTCCTCCGATGACTCGGCGGGCAGCCTCCGGGAAACCAAAGCTTTTGGGTTCCGGGGGAAGTATGGTTGCAAAGCTGAAACTTAAAGGAATTGACGGAAGGGCACCACCAGGAGTGGAGCCTGCGGCTTAATTTGACTCAACACGGGAAACCTCACCAGGCCCGGACACCGGAAGGATTGACAGATTGATAGCTCTTTCTTGATTCGGTGGGTGGTGGTGCATGGCCGTTCTTAGTTGGTGGAGCGATTTGTCTGGTTAATTCCGATAACGAACGAGACTCTAGCCTGCTAACTAGTCGCGTGACATCCTTCGTGCTGTCAGCGATTACTTTTCTTCTTAGAGGGACAGGCGGCTTCTAGCCGCACGAGATTGAGCAATAACAGGTCTGTGATGCCCTTAGATGTTCTGGGCCGCACGCGCGCTACACTGAAGGAATCAGCGTGTCTTCCTAGGCCGAAAGGTCGGGGTAACCCGCTGAACCTCCTTCGTGCTAGGGATTGGGGCTTGCAATTGTTCCCCATGAACGAGGAATTCCCAGTAAGCGCGAGTCATAAGCTCGCGTTGATTACGTCCCTGCCCTTTGTACACACCGCCCGTCGCTACTACCGATTGAATGATTTAGTGAGGTCTTCGGACTGGTACGCGGCATTGACTCTGTCGTTGCCGATGCTACCGGAAAGATGACCAAACTTGATCATTTAGAGGAAGTAAAAGTCGTAACAAGGTTTCCGTAGGTGAACCTGCGGAAGGATCATTACCGACTAGACTGCATGTCTTTCGATGTGCGTGTCGTGTCGCGCAACACGCTACCTGTACGGCTCGCCGTAGCCGTGCGCCGCGTGCGGAACCACGCGTGCCTCTCAAAACTAGCGGCAATGTTGTGTGGTACGAGCGCTGAAGCGCTGGAGCGGCTGGCCTGCGGCACCTGGCGCCTGGCGCCGGTTTTGAATGACTTTCGCCCGAGTGCCTGTCCGCTCCGGTGTGGAGCCGTACGACGCCCGTCGGCCGTGAGGCCGTTGGACACAGAACGCTGGAACAGGGGCCGCCACACGCCTCACTCCCTCCTATGCGACCGTCTCGAAAGAGACGGCGGAAACTGAGAAAAGATCACCCAGGACGGTGGATCACTCGGCTCGTGGGTCGATGAAGAACGCAGCAAATTGCGCGTCGACATGTGAACTGCAGGACACATGAACATCGACGTTTCGAACGCACATTGCGGTCCATGGATTCCGTTCCCGGGCCACGTCTGGCTGAGGGTCGGCTACGTATACTGAAGCGCGCGGCGTTTGCCCCGCTTCGCAGACCTGGGAGTGTCGCGGCCGCCTGTGGGGCCGGCCGCGTCTCCTCAAACGTGCGATGCGCGCCCGTCGCCTGGCGGTTCGCATACCGGTACTTTCTCGGTAGCGTGCACAGCCGGCTGGCGGTGTGGCGTGCGACACCTCGTACAACGACCTCAGAGCAGGCGAGACTACCCGCTGAATTTAAGCATATTACTAAGCGGAGGAAAAGAAACTAACAAGGATTCCCCCAGTAGCGGCGAGCGAACAGGGAAGAGTCCAGCACCGAACCCCGCAGGCTGCCGCCTGTCGTGGCATGTGGTGTTTGGGAGGGTCCACTACCCCGACGCCTCGCGCCGAGCCCAAGTCCAACTTGAATGAGGCCACGGCCCGTAGAGGGTGCCAGGCCCGTAGCGGCCGGTGCGAGCGTCGGCGGGACCTCTCCTTC
>NW_025729208.1:5175293-5180293 GCF_021461385.2 Schistocerca piceifrons
AAGTGCAATCCACCCCTATAACTTGCGTTTCATGAAGAGTTATTTCCAATATGCGACATTCCCGCTGTCCCTATACATGAGCCGCGACCTGTACCACTTACGAGCGAGAGACGCGATCGCGTTGCTCACTGTACGGCGTCCGATACCGAGCCATCAGCATGTCGGTCCCCATGCGCGTTGCACTCGCACTCGCAGTCGCAAAAACGTGGGGCAAATATATTACGCGGAAGAGCTATAACAGACCGAGCCCCACTGCATGGGGGGAGTCTTTGTCACTAATGTACACAGATGGAACATTTTGGACTGGAACCAGATTACCCGTACACACGGCGCTGATTAGTAATCAATGCAGAGCCATCAAACTACAGCAAATATACACAACTGTCCGTATACATGCTGAAAGAGTCTGCCCACAATGGGAACCACACGTCAGCCAGACACTCTGATCACGCACCACTCTCTGCTTCTAACAGGCGCACATACAATATGTAAGCACCAGCATGGAACAACATCCAGTGCATCTTCTCCGCCACATTACACAATCCACACTATCACAACCAGACCAGGAGGTCCATGCGGAAAATACAATATCCCAGCCTTTCGACATCCACCATTGCGCAGACCAGGCACCAACACCCACACATGTCCTATACAACGGTGCACCCAACATCACAATAGTACCTCCTGTCACAGCGCACAAACAATGACATGAGTCAAAGACACAGGTCTCACACAAGCATAGAATTGGAGCGCCGCCTCTAATAAGCCAAAGGTGCATCCTGACGTGACAAATCTGATCATGTCACAAGCATTCACTTACTATAATCACTATCAACGAACCTGCCGCCCCCGCCCCCCCCCCCCTACACCTTTCCTTACAACAACGTGTAACCTAACCTAACCTAACCTAACCTATGTTGTACCTTAACCTAACCTATGTTGTACCTTAACCTAACCTATGTTGTACCTTAACCTAACCTATGTTGTACCTTAACCTAACCTATGTTGTACCTTAACCTAACCTATGTTGTACCTTAACCTAACCTATGTTGTACCTTAACCTAACCTATGTTGTACCTTAACCTAACCTATGTTGTACCTTAACCTAACCTATGTTGTACCTTAACCTAACCTATGTTGTACCTTAACCTAACCTATGTTGTACCTTAACCTAACCTATGTTGTACCTTAACCTAACCCATGTTGTACCTTAACCTAACCCATGTTGTACCTTAACCTAACCCATGTTGTACCTTAACCTAACCCATGTTGTACCTTAACCTAACCCATGTTGTACCTTAACCTAACCCATGTTGTACCTTAACCTAACCCATGTTGTACCTTAACCTAACCCATGTTGTGCCTTAACCTAACCCATGTTGTGCCTTAACCTAACCCATGTTGTGCCTTAACCTAACCCATGTTGTGCCTTAACCTAACCCATGTTGTGCCTTAACCTAACCCATGTTGTGCCTTAACCTAACCCATGTTGTGCCTTAACCTAACCCACGTTGTGCCTTAACCTAACCCACGTTGTGCCTTAACCTAACCCATGTTGTGCCTTAACCTAACCCATGTTGTGCCTTAACCTAACCCATGTTGTGCCTTAACCTAACCCATGTTGTGCCTTAACCTAACCCATGTTGTGCCTTAACCTAACCCATGTTGTGCCTTAACCTAACCCATGTTGTGCCTTAACCTAACCCATGTTGTGCCTTAACCTAACCCACGTTGTGCCTTAACCTAACCCACGTTGTGCCTTAACCTAACCCACGTTGTGCCTTAACCTAACCCATGTTGTGCCTTAACCTAACCCATGTTGTGCCTTAACCTAACCCATGTTGTGCCTTAACCTAACCCACGTTGTGCCTTAACCTAACCCACGTTGTGCCTTAACCTAACCCACGTTGTGCCTTAACCTAACCCACGTTGTGCCTTAACCTAACCCACGTTGTGCCTTAACCTAACCCACGTTGTGCCTTAACCTAACCCACGTTGTGCCTTAACCTAACCCACGTTGTCCCCTAAAGTAACCCACGTTGTCCCCTAACGTAACCCACGTTGTCCCCTAACGTAACCCATGTTGTCGCCTAAACCTGCTCTGTAATTGTTATACGACTCGTTCAATTAGTGTAGTGTTGCCCACCCGCAACCCTCGCAATATAGTTCGCTACTCGCACTGCCCGCTCCCCTGTGTATCGCTTCATGTTAAACACCTTGCAAGTCTTGCTGACTTTCCACATGCTCCTGCTGTACACTGTAATGTGGATGGCAGCAGGACGTACATGCCGCCCCTCCCCACGTCCCCACCTTGCCCCCCTGCCTTCGCAAGCTGGTTGGTGAGAAGTTTGCATGTTCAATGCCCTTCGCATGCGACGTACTCAGGCTACGTTGTGGTGCGGCCTGTGTCAACCGTCCGCTAATGTCGTACGCGTAAACCACAATCTGTACTGCACATTCGTCCTTATGTACCGAATGATACATCGTGGCACATGTGTGACCGTACAACGACTGCGCCCAAAAACGGCGGACCATACAGTGCAAATATTGTGCACGCAGCTACGTGTCGTCTCCCTATGAGAGCTGGATTGCAGTGTGGTACGCCATAGAGACGTGTGGGAGGAACGGACGCCGTGGATGGCGATCAGCATGAGCTGTCTGTTGATGTATTCGGACCTAGTCGTCTCTCCTCACACACCGTGATGGCATGGTGCACCGCGTTCCATATCTGCGACATGCTACAGAGGCCGGTTGACAGTCGTTCGAGCAATGGACATCGCATACGTACGGGGGCCACCTTCCACGTATTGTCTAGGCGTGCACATTTTGTTGCGTGTATGTGGGCAGACGTAGTGTGGCGTGACACCTGACACAGGCATGCAATAATCGTTGAAGTTGCAAATGGCGATGGACGCCTGCGTTTTCTGGTGAAGTTACGCAAATGAACAAATGGTAACCTGTTGTGGTGCGGTTGTTCTCGCTAGGGGTGAATCGGTGATGGCGACGATAGGTATCGGTGATGGCGACGATAGGTTGAGGTACGAACCGGTTGTTCCAGCGATACCCACCATGCCGACGAAACTGAACGGCATCTGGGTGTGAAGCGATACGCGGCGGTGGCTGGGTGGGACCGTCCCCGGCCGGTGAGGGGGCGCCTCCCGGCGTGCTGGCCGCGCGGTGCGTGGGCGCACGCGCTACAGCCGGCTGGTGGGGGCGGCCAGTGGCAGGCGCGCCGGCCGACGGACGCGGCAGGCGTCGCAGCTGCGCGCCGGCGCACCCTGCGCGCGGCGCCGTGCGGCCAAAGTAGGTCCTCGCGGGCCCGGTGCGAAGCGCGGTGGACATCTTCAGTGTGCTGGTCCGATTGAGGACTGTGTGCGTTGAGGATGCGCCGCCGCCCGGCGCTCGGCGCCGCGACGCCGTCTGCTGCTCGGTCGCCCCAGCGGTTCTCGCTGGTGGTTTGTATCGCAGCTGTGCGGATGTGTTGGCGCGTGCGCTGTGCTGGGAGAGTTCGCTTCGGCACCCAAGTGGGGCTTTTGTCCTTCTGTGGCGCTGGCGTTGGAGCTGCCGGTCACCGTAGGTGGCGCGTGTTGTCTCCCGCCGGCAATGCCACGACAGCACGCTCCCGGGCCTCTGTCGGCAGCGGCAAGCTCAGTTGGGAGCACGGGTGGTCGCACCGAAAGCGTCTACTCGCCTAACTCCGGGCGATTGCGCCTCTCTCGAACCCGACCAAGTACTTGGGACGGCGCTGCGCGCCGCCGGGACCTGAGAGGGTTTCGAGGTGTATTGTGCAGGGGAGCTCAGCCTCCTCCTGTTTGCAGAATGATTGAGCGGACGCTTGCGTGTTCGCGCGGGCCCCCGGGACACACTCCCGGGCGGCCGGCTGCTCAGCTCTAGTTGACGCAGCTCCCTGGTTGATCCTGCCAGTAGTCATATGCTTGTCTCAAAGATTAAGCCATGCATGTCTCAGTACAAGCCGCATTAAGGTGAAACCGCGAATGGCTCATTAAATCAGTTATGGTTCCTTAGATCGTACCCACGTTACTTGGATAACTGTGGTAATTCTAGAGCTAATACATGCAAACAGAGTCCCGACCAGAGATGGAAGGGACGCTTTTATTAGATCAAAACCAATCGGTCGGCTCGTCCGGTCCGTTTGCCTTGGTGACTCTGAATAACTTTGGGCTGATCGCACGGTCCTCGTACCGGCGACGCATCTTTCAAATGTCTGCCTTATCAACTGTCGATGGTAGGTTCTGCGCCTACCATGGTTGTAACGGGTAACGGGGAATCAGGGTTCGATTCCGGAGAGGGAGCCTGAGAAACGGCTACCACATCCAAGGAAGGCAGCAGGCGCGCAAATTACCCACTCCCGGCACGGGGAGGTAGTGACGAAAAATAACGATACGGGACTCATCCGAGGCCCCGTAATCGGAATGAGTACACTTTAAATCCTTTAACGAGTATCTATTGGAGGGCAAGTCTGGTGCCAGCAGCCGCGGTAATTCCAGCTCCAATAGCGTATATTAAAGTTGTTGCGGTTAAAAAGCTCGTAGTTGGATTTGTGTCCCACGCTGTTGGTTCACCGCCCGTCGGTGTTTAACTGGCATGTATCGTGGGACGTCCTGCCGGTGGGGCGAGCCGAAGGCGTGCGACCGCCTCGTGCGTGCTCGTGCGTCCCGAGGCGGACCCCGTTGAAATCCTACCAGGGTGCTCTTTATTGAGTGTCTCGGTGGGCCGGCACGTTTACTTTGAACAAATTAGAGTGCTTAAAGCAGGCAAGCCCGCCTGAATACTGTGTGCATGGAATAATGGAATAGGACCTCGGTTCTATTTTGTTGGTTTTCGGAACCCGAGGTAATGATTAATAGGGACAGGCGGGGGCATTCGTATTGCGACGTTAGAGGTGAAATTCTTGGATCGTCGCAAGACGAACAGAAGCGAAAGCATTTGCCAAGTATGTTTTCATTAATCAAGAACGAAAGTTAGAGGTTCGAAGGCGA
>NW_025729208.1:5187793-5190293 GCF_021461385.2 Schistocerca piceifrons
ATGAGTCAAAGACACAGGTCTCACACAAGCATAGAATTGGAGCGCCGCCTCTAATAAGCCAAAGGTGCATCCTGACGTGACAAATCTGATCATGTCACAAGCATTCACTTACTATAATCACTATCAACGAACCTGCCGCCCCCGCCCCCCCCCCCCTACACCTTTCCTTACAACAACGTGTAACCTAACCTAACCTAACCTAACCTATGTTGTACCTTAACCTAACCTATGTTGTACCTTAACCTAACCTATGTTGTACCTTAACCTAACCTATGTTGTACCTTAACCTAACCTATGTTGTACCTTAACCTAACCTATGTTGTACCTTAACCTAACCTATGTTGTACCTTAACCTAACCTATGTTGTACCTTAACCTAACCTATGTTGTACCTTAACCTAACCTATGTTGTACCTTAACCTAACCTATGTTGTACCTTAACCTAACCTATGTTGTACCTTAACCTAACCTATGTTGTACCTTAACCTAACCCATGTTGTACCTTAACCTAACCCATGTTGTACCTTAACCTAACCCATGTTGTACCTTAACCTAACCCATGTTGTACCTTAACCTAACCCATGTTGTACCTTAACCTAACCCATGTTGTACCTTAACCTAACCCATGTTGTACCTTAACCTAACCCATGTTGTACCTTAACCTAACCCATGTTGTACCTTAACCTAACCCATGTTGTACCTTAACCTAACCCATGTTGTACCTTAACCTAACCCATGTTGTGCCTTAACCTAACCCATGTTGTGCCTTAACCTAACCCATGTTGTGCCTTAACCTAACCCATGTTGTGCCTTAACCTAACCCACGTTGTGCCTTAACCTAACCCACGTTGTGCCTTAACCTAACCCATGTTGTGCCTTAACCTAACCCATGTTGTGCCTTAACCTAACCCATGTTGTGCCTTAACCTAACCCATGTTGTGCCTTAACCTAACCCATGTTGTGCCTTAACCTAACCCATGTTGTGCCTTAACCTAACCCATGTTGTGCCTTAACCTAACCCACGTTGTGCCTTAACCTAACCCACGTTGTGCCTTAACCTAACCCACGTTGTGCCTTAACCTAACCCACGTTGTGCCTTAACCTAACCCATGTTGTGCCTTAACCTAACCCATGTTGTGCCTTAACCTAACCCATGTTGTGCCTTAACCTAACCCATGTTGTGCCTTAACCTAACCCACGTTGTGCCTTAACCTAACCCACGTTGTGCCTTAACCTAACCCACGTTGTGCCTTAACCTAACCCACGTTGTGCCTTAACCTAACCCACGTTGTGCCTTAACCTAACCCACGTTGTGCCTTAACCTAACCCACGTTGTCCCCTAAAGTAACCCACGTTGTCCCCTAACGTAACCCACGTTGTCCCCTAACGTAACCCATGTTGTCGCCTAAACCTGCTCTGTAATTGTTATACGACTCGTTCAATTAGTGTAGTGTTGCCCACCCGCAACCCTCGCAATATAGTTCGCTACTCGCACTGCCCGCTCCCCTGTGTATCGCTTCATGTTAAACACCTTGCAAGTCTTGCTGACTTTCCACATGCTCCTGCTGTACACTGTAATGTGGATGGCAGCAGGACGTACATGCCGCCCCTCCCCACGTCCCCACCTTGCCCCCCTGCCTTCGCAAGCTGGTTGGTGAGAAGTTTGCATGTTCAATGCCCTTCGCATGCGACGTACTCAGGCTACGTTGTGGTGCGGCCTGTGTCAACCGTCCGCTAATGTCGTACGCGTAAACCACAATCTGTACTGCACATTCGTCCTTATGTACCGAATGATACATCGTGGCACATGTGTGACCGTACAACGACTGCGCCCAAAAACGGCGGACCATACAGTGCAAATATTGTGCACGCAGCTACGTGTCGTCTCCCTATGAGAGCTGGATTGCAGTGTGGTACGCCATAGAGACGTGTGGGAGGAACGGACGCCGTGGATGGCGATCAGCATGAGCTGTCTGTTGATGTATTCGGACCTAGTCGTCTCTCCTCACACACCGTGATGGCATGGTGCACCGCGTTCCATATCTGCGACATGCTACAGAGGCCGGTTGACAGTCGTTCGAGCAATGGACATCGCATACGTACGGGGGCCACCTTCCACGTATTGTCTAGGCGTGCACATTTTGTTGCGTGTATGTGGGCAGACGTAGTGTGGCGTGACACCTGACACAGGCATGCAATAATCGTTGAAGTTGCAAATGGCGATGGACGCCTGCGTTTTCTGGTGAAGTTACGCAAATGAACAAATGGTAACCTGTTGTGGTGCGGTTGTTCTCGCTAGGGGTGAATCGGTGATGGCGACGATAGGTTGAGGTACGAACCGGTTGTTCCAGCGATACCCACCATGCCGACGAAACTGAACGGCATCTGGGTGTGAAGCGATACGCGGCGGTGGCTGGGTGGGACCGTCCCCGGCCGGTGAGGGGGCGCCTCCCGGCGTGCTGGCCGCGCGGTGCGTGGGCGCACGCGCTACAGCCGGCTGG
>NW_025729208.1:5195293-5197793 GCF_021461385.2 Schistocerca piceifrons
GGTCCTTGCGGCCGGCCGCGAAGCCCTGACGAGTAGGAGGGTCGCGGCGGTGGGCGCAGAAGGGTCTGGGCGTGAGCCTGCCTGGAGCCGCCGTCGGTGCAGATCTTGGTGGTAGTAGCAAATACTCCAGCGAGGCCCTGGAGGGCTGACGCGGAGAAGGGTTTCGTGTGAACAGCCGTTGCACACGAGTCAGTCGATCCTAAGCCCTAGGAGAAATCCGATGTTGATGGGGGCCGTCATAGCATGATGCGCTTTGTGCTGGCCCCCGTTGGGCGAAAGGGAATCCGGTTCCTATTCCGGAACCCGGCAGCGGAACCGATACAAGTCGGGCCCCTCTTTTAGAGATGCTCGTCGGGGTAACCCAAAAGGACCCGGAGACGCCGTCGGGAGATCGGGGAAGAGTTTTCTTTTCTGCATGAGCGTTCGAGTTCCCTGGAATCCTCTAGCAGGGAGATAGGGTTTGGAACGCGAAGAGCACCGCAGTTGCGGCGGTGTCCCGATCTTCCCCTCGGACCTTGAAAATCCGGGAGAGGGCCACGTGGAGGTGTCGCGCCGGTTCGTACCCATATCCGCAGCAGGTCTCCAAGGTGAAGAGCCTCTAGTCGATAGAATAATGTAGGTAAGGGAAGTCGGCAAATTGGATCCGTAACTTCGGGATAAGGATTGGCTCTGAGGATCGGGGCGTGTCGGGCTTGGTCGGGAAGTGGGTCAGCGCTAACGTGCCGGGCCTGGGCGAGGTGAGTGCCGTAGGGGTGCCGGTAAGTGCGGGCGTTTAGCGCGGGCGTGGTCTGCTCTCGCCGTTGGTCGGCCTCGTGCTGGCCGGCGGTGCAGGATGCGCGCGCCTGCGCGGCGTTCGCGCCCCGGTGCTTCAACCTGCGTGCAGGATCCGAGCTCGGTCCCGTGCCTTGGCCTCCCACGGATCTTCCTTGCTGCGAGGCCGCGTCCGCCTTAGCGTGCTCCTCCGGGGGCGCGCGGGTGCGCGGATTCTCTTCGGCCGCCATTCAACGATCAACTCAGAACTGGCACGGACTGGGGGAATCCGACTGTCTAATTAAAACAAAGCATTGCGATGGCCCTAGCGGGTGTTGACGCAATGTGATTTCTGCCCAGTGCTCTGAATGTCAACGTGAAGAAATTCAAGCAAGCGCGGGTAAACGGCGGGAGTAACTATGACTCTCTTAAGGTGGCCAAGTGGCGGCGGTGTGGCTGCATCCGGACTTGGCTTTTCGAAGTGCGGTCTTGATGTAGTCGTGCTGCTGCTGCGAGGTGCCTTCCTTGGGTTATAGTTACAGGGAGAGTGATGCGCAATACATGGGCCTAGCCCTCTTAGCCTCTCCTCTCCTGCGGTCTTCTCCCCTTCTCGTGGGCCCGCTGATTTTCGCAGAGTGGAAGACCGCACCAGGGGCTTGGGGGGGTTACCAGCCCCCCCTCGCATTATCCCTTTATAGTTGGGGGCAGCCGACAAGAAACAAGAGATGGTGGCCCTTCCGCTGAAGGTGCCACCCCAGCTACCCCAGCACCTATCCGGCCAACCGGCCGTAACGAAAATGCGATAGTTTGTGTAGCTCCCTTTGCTTGCAGTGAGTGCCACCGCACTTTTACCACGAAGAACGGTCTCGGGGTCCATCGCCGCCGCCAACACCCTGCGGCCGCCAACGCTGAGATCGTGACGGAGAGGCATCGCGCGAGGTGGACGGAGGAAGAAGTCCTGTCGCTCGCCAAGGCAGAGGCCGAACTGTTCCTTGAGAGGGACGCCCGGTTCTTCTTTGTAAATCAAGAACTTACCAGGATGTTCCCCGACCGAACGCTTGAGGCAATCAAGTGCCGACGGCGGCAAGCTGCCCACAAGCAGCTTGTCCGCCAATTCATGGAGGCACTTGAGATCGGTCGGGGTGAAGAGCCGGCGTCCCGCCGTGGAGCAGCGAGCTCGCTGCCTGACGCGGGCGAGGCCGCTGCGCCGCCCGTCGACGCAGCCGAGGACTTCGCGGCCGACACCACCGGGCCGCCGCCGGAGGGGCCGACTGACGCCGCCATCTGGGAGCATCTGGCGGGGCTACCTGCTTCCGCCCAGCGTTTCTCTGCCCTGGATCGAGTCATTGGTCTGGGGCGGGGCACGCCGCCCGATGTCATCCTGGGCATGCTCCCGGATGCCCTTGCGTCGGTCGGGTCCAGGGGGGAGAGGTCGATCACCAGGACACAGCGGCCGCGCCAATCATCCAAGCGGCCGCCTGCCGCCCCGCCGCTGCAGAAGCGCAAGCGGCGCCGCTGGGAATACGCGCGCACACAGGACGCCTTCCGTAGGTCGCGTGCACGTTGCGTGCGCGGCTTGCTGGACGGCACCCTGCTGCAGCCGCCACCCGACATCCCCGGTCTGCTGGACTTCTGGGCGGACCTCTTCACGAAGAAGCCGATCTCCACCGCCGGCTTCATCCGTGACCGCCTTCTCCCGCACTCGGAGCCTGTCGCTCCTGAGTGCCTATGGGGGCCGGTCACACGTGAG
>NW_025729208.1:5202793-5207793 GCF_021461385.2 Schistocerca piceifrons
TTGCACTCGCACTCGCAGTCGCAAAAACGTGGGGCAAATATATTACGCGGAAGAGCTATAACAGACCGAGCCCCACTGCATGGGGGGAGTCTTTGTCACTAATGTACACAGATGGAACATTTTGGACTGGAACCAGATTACCCGTACACACGGCGGTGATTAGTAATCAATGCAGAGCCATCAAACTACAGCAAATATACACAACTGTCCGTATACATGCTGAAAGAGTCTGCCCACAATGGGAACCACACGTCAGCCAGACACTCTGATCACGCACCACTCTCTGCTTCTAACAGGCGCACATACAATATGTAAGCACCAGCATGGAACAACATCCAGTGCATCTTCTCCGCCACATTACACAATCCACACTATCACAACCAGACCAGGAGGTCCATGCGGAAAATACAATATCCCAGCCTTTCGACATCCACCATTGCGCAGACCAGGCACCAACACCCACACATGTCCTATACAACGGTGCACCCAACATCACAATAGTACCTCCTGTCACAGCGCACAAACAATGACATGAGTCAAAGACACAGGTCTCACACAAGCATAGAATTGGAGCGCCGCCTCTAATAAGCCAAAGGTGCATCCTGACGTGACAAATCTGATCATGTCACAAGCATTCACTTACTATAATCACTATCAACGAACCTGCCGCCCCCGCCCCCCCCCCCCTACACCTTTCCTTACAACAACGTGTAACCTAACCTAACCTAACCTAACCTATGTTGTACCTTAACCTAACCTATGTTGTACCTTAACCTAACCTATGTTGTACCTTAACCTAACCTATGTTGTACCTTAACCTAACCTATGTTGTACCTTAACCTAACCTATGTTGTACCTTAACCTAACCTATGTTGTACCTTAACCTAACCTATGTTGTACCTTAACCTAACCTATGTTGTACCTTAACCTAACCTATGTTGTACCTTAACCTAACCCATGTTGTACCTTAACCTAACCCATGTTGTACCTTAACCTAACCCATGTTGTACCTTAACCTAACCCATGTTGTACCTTAACCTAACCCATGTTGTACCTTAACCTAACCCATGTTGTACCTTAACCTAACCCATGTTGTACCTTAACCTAACCCATGTTGTACCTTAACCTAACCCATGTTGTACCTTAACCTAACCCATGTTGTACCTTAACCTAACCCATGTTGTACCTTAACCTAACCCATGTTGTGCCTTAACCTAACCCATGTTGTGCCTTAACCTAACCCATGTTGTGCCTTAACCTAACCCATGTTGTGCCTTAACCTAACCCATGTTGTGCCTTAACCTAACCCACGTTGTGCCTTAACCTAACCCACGTTGTGCCTTAACCTAACCCATGTTGTGCCTTAACCTAACCCATGTTGTGCCTTAACCTAACCCATGTTGTGCCTTAACCTAACCCATGTTGTGCCTTAACCTAACCCATGTTGTGCCTTAACCTAACCCATGTTGTGCCTTAACCTAACCCACGTTGTGCCTTAACCTAACCCACGTTGTGCCTTAACCTAACCCACGTTGTGCCTTAACCTAACCCACGTTGTGCCTTAACCTAACCCATGTTGTGCCTTAACCTAACCCATGTTGTGCCTTAACCTAACCCATGTTGTGCCTTAACCTAACCCATGTTGTGCCTTAACCTAACCCACGTTGTGCCTTAACCTAACCCACGTTGTGCCTTAACCTAACCCACGTTGTGCCTTAACCTAACCCACGTTGTGCCTTAACCTAACCCACGTTGTGCCTTAACCTAACCCACGTTGTGCCTTAACCTAACCCACGTTGTCCCCTAAAGTAACCCACGTTGTCCCCTAACGTAACCCACGTTGTCCCCTAACGTAACCCATGTTGTCGCCTAAACCTGCTCTGTAATTGTTATACGACTCGTTCAATTAGTGTAGTGTTGCCCACCCGCAACCCTCGCAATATAGTTCGCTACTCGCACTGCCCGCTCCCCTGTGTATCGCTTCATGTTAAACACCTTGCAAGTCTTGCTGACTTTCCACATGCTCCTGCTGTACACTGTAATGTGGATGGCAGCAGGACGTACATGCCGCCCCTCCCCACGTCCCCACCTTGCCCCCCTGCCTTCGCAAGCTGGTTGGTGAGAAGTTTGCATGTTCAATGCCCTTCGCATGCGACGTACTCAGGCTACGTTGTGGTGCGGCCTGTGTCAACCGTCCGCTAATGTCGTACGCGTAAACCACAATCTGTACTGCACATTCGTCCTTATGTACCGAATGATACATCGTGGCACATGTGTGACCGTACAACGACTGCGCCCAAAAACGGCGGACCATACAGTGCAAATATTGTGCACGCAGCTACGTGTCGTCTCCCTATGAGAGCTGGATTGCAGTGTGGTACGCCATAGAGACGTGTGGGAGGAACGGACGCCGTGGATGGCGATCAGCATGAGCTGTCTGTTGATGTATTCGGACCTAGTCGTCTCTCCTCACACACCGTGATGGCATGGTGCACCGCGTTCCATATCTGCGACATGCTACAGAGGCCGGTTGACAGTCGTTCGAGCAATGGACATCGCATACGTACGGGGGCCACCTTCCACGTATTGTCTAGGCGTGCACATTTTGTTGCGTGTATGTGGGCAGACGTAGTGTGGCGTGACACCTGACACAGGCATGCAATAATCGTTGAAGTTGCAAATGGCGATGGACGCCTGCGTTTTCTGGTGAAGTTACGCAAATGAACAAATGGTAACCTGTTGTGGTGCGGTTGTTCTCGCTAGGGGTGAATCGGTGATGGCGACGATAGGTTGAGGTACGAACCGGTTGTTCCAGCGATACCCACCATGCCGACGAAACTGAACGGCATCTGGGTGTGAAGCGATACGCGGCGGTGGCTGGGTGGGACCGTCCCCGGCCGGTGAGGGGGCGCCTCCCGGCGTGCTGGCCGCGCGGTGCGTGGGCGCACGCGCTACAGCCGGCTGGTGGGGGCGGCCAGTGGCAGGCGCGCCGGCCGACGGACGCGGCAGGCGTCGCAGCTGCGCGCCGGCGCACCCTGCGCGCGGCGCCGTGCGGCCAAAGTAGGTCCTCGCGGGCCCGGTGCGAAGCGCGGTGGACATCTTCAGTGTGCTGGTCCGATTGAGGACTGTGTGCGTTGAGGATGCGCCGCCGCCCGGCGCTCGGCGCCGCGACGCCGTCTGCTGCTCGGTCGCCCCAGCGGTTCTCGCTGGTGGTTTGTATCGCAGCTGTGCGGATGTGTTGGCGCGTGCGCTGTGCTGGGAGAGTTCGCTTCGGCACCCAAGTGGGGCTTTTGTCCTTCTGTGGCGCTGGCGTTGGAGCTGCCGGTCACCGTAGGTGGCGCGTGTTGTCTCCCGCCGGCAATGCCACGACAGCACGCTCCCGGGCCTCTGTCGGCAGCGGCAAGCTCAGTTGGGAGCACGGGTGGTCGCACCGAAAGCGTCTACTCGCCTAACTCCGGGCGATTGCGCCTCTCTCGAACCCGACCAAGTACTTGGGACGGCGCTGCGCGCCGCCGGGACCTGAGAGGGTTTCGAGGTGTATTGTGCAGGGGAGCTCAGCCTCCTCCTGTTTGCAGAATGATTGAGCGGACGCTTGCGTGTTCGCGCGGGCCCCCGGGACACACTCCCGGGCGGCCGGCTGCTCAGCTCTAGTTGACGCAGCTCCCTGGTTGATCCTGCCAGTAGTCATATGCTTGTCTCAAAGATTAAGCCATGCATGTCTCAGTACAAGCCGCATTAAGGTGAAACCGCGAATGGCTCATTAAATCAGTTATGGTTCCTTAGATCGTACCCACGTTACTTGGATAACTGTGGTAATTCTAGAGCTAATACATGCAAACAGAGTCCCGACCAGAGATGGAAGGGACGCTTTTATTAGATCAAAACCAATCGGTCGGCTCGTCCGGTCCGTTTGCCTTGGTGACTCTGAATAACTTTGGGCTGATCGCACGGTCCTCGTACCGGCGACGCATCTTTCAAATGTCTGCCTTATCAACTGTCGATGGTAGGTTCTGCGCCTACCATGGTTGTAACGGGTAACGGGGAATCAGGGTTCGATTCCGGAGAGGGAGCCTGAGAAACGGCTACCACATCCAAGGAAGGCAGCAGGCGCGCAAATTACCCACTCCCGGCACGGGGAGGTAGTGACGAAAAATAACGATACGGGACTCATCCGAGGCCCCGTAATCGGAATGAGTACACTTTAAATCCTTTAACGAGTATCTATTGGAGGGCAAGTCTGGTGCCAGCAGCCGCGGTAATTCCAGCTCCAATAGCGTATATTAAAGTTGTTGCGGTTAAAAAGCTCGTAGTTGGATTTGTGTCCCACGCTGTTGGTTCACCGCCCGTCGGTGTTTAACTGGCATGTATCGTGGGACGTCCTGCCGGTGGGGCGAGCCGAAGGCGTGCGACCGCCTCGTGCGTGCTCGTGCGTCCCGAGGCGGACCCCGTTGAAATCCTACCAGGGTGCTCTTTATTGAGTGTCTCGGTGGGCCGGCACGTTTACTTTGAACAAATTAGAGTGCTTAAAGCAGGCAAGCCCGCCTGAATACTGTGTGCATGGAATAATGGAATAGGACCTCGGTTCTATTTTGTTGGTTTTCGGAACCCGAGGTAATGATTAATAGGGACAGGCGGGGGCATTCGTATTGCGACGTTAGAGGTGAAATTCTTGGATCGTCGCAAGACGAACAGAAGCGAAAGCATTTGCCAAGTATGTTTTCATTAATCAAGAACGAAAGTTAGAGGTTCGAAGGCGATCAGATACCGCCCTAGTTCTAACCATAAACGATGCCAGCCAGCGATCCGCCGCAGTTCCTCCGATGACTCGGCGGGCAGCCTCCGGGAAACCAAAGCTTTTGGGTTCCGGGGGAAGTATGGTTGCAAAGCTGAAACTTAAAGGAATTGACGGAAGGGCACCACCAGGAGTGGAGCCTGCGGCTTAATTTGACTCAACACGGGAAACCTCACCAGGCCCGGACACCGGAAGGATTGACAGATTG
>NW_025729208.1:5215293-5225293 GCF_021461385.2 Schistocerca piceifrons
CCTAACCTATGTTGTACCTTAACCTAACCTATGTTGTACCTTAACCTAACCTATGTTGTACCTTAACCTAACCTATGTTGTACCTTAACCTAACCTATGTTGTACCTTAACCTAACCTATGTTGTACCTTAACCTAACCTATGTTGTACCTTAACCTAACCTATGTTGTACCTTAACCTAACCTATGTTGTACCTTAACCTAACCTATGTTGTACCTTAACCTAACCTATGTTGTACCTTAACCTAACCTATGTTGTACCTTAACCTAACCCATGTTGTACCTTAACCTAACCCATGTTGTACCTTAACCTAACCCATGTTGTACCTTAACCTAACCCATGTTGTACCTTAACCTAACCCATGTTGTACCTTAACCTAACCCATGTTGTACCTTAACCTAACCCATGTTGTACCTTAACCTAACCCATGTTGTACCTTAACCTAACCCATGTTGTACCTTAACCTAACCCATGTTGTACCTTAACCTAACCCATGTTGTGCCTTAACCTAACCCATGTTGTGCCTTAACCTAACCCATGTTGTGCCTTAACCTAACCCATGTTGTGCCTTAACCTAACCCATGTTGTGCCTTAACCTAACCCATGTTGTGCCTTAACCTAACCCACGTTGTGCCTTAACCTAACCCACGTTGTGCCTTAACCTAACCCATGTTGTGCCTTAACCTAACCCATGTTGTGCCTTAACCTAACCCATGTTGTGCCTTAACCTAACCCATGTTGTGCCTTAACCTAACCCATGTTGTGCCTTAACCTAACCCATGTTGTGCCTTAACCTAACCCATGTTGTGCCTTAACCTAACCCACGTTGTGCCTTAACCTAACCCACGTTGTGCCTTAACCTAACCCACGTTGTGCCTTAACCTAACCCACGTTGTGCCTTAACCTAACCCATGTTGTGCCTTAACCTAACCCATGTTGTGCCTTAACCTAACCCATGTTGTGCCTTAACCTAACCCATGTTGTGCCTTAACCTAACCCACGTTGTGCCTTAACCTAACCCACGTTGTGCCTTAACCTAACCCACGTTGTGCCTTAACCTAACCCACGTTGTGCCTTAACCTAACCCACGTTGTGCCTTAACCTAACCCACGTTGTCCCCTAAAGTAACCCACGTTGTCCCCTAACGTAACCCACGTTGTCCCCTAACGTAACCCATGTTGTCGCCTAAACCTGCTCTGTAATTGTTATACGACTCGTTCAATTAGTGTAGTGTTGCCCACCCGCAACCCTCGCAATATAGTTCGCTACTCGCACTGCCCGCTCCCCTGTGTATCGCTTCATGTTAAACACCTTGCAAGTCTTGCTGACTTTCCACATGCTCCTGCTGTACACTGTAATGTGGATGGCAGCAGGACGTACATGCCGCCCCTCCCCACGTCCCCACCTTGCCCCCCTGCCTTCGCAAGCTGGTTGGTGAGAAGTTTGCATGTTCAATGCCCTTCGCATGCGACGTACTCAGGCTACGTTGTGGTGCGGCCTGTGTCAACCGTCCGCTAATGTCGTACGCGTAAACCACAATCTGTACTGCACATTCGTCCTTATGTACCGAATGATACATCGTGGCACATGTGTGACCGTACAACGACTGCGCCCAAAAACGGCGGACCATACAGTGCAAATATTGTGCACGCAGCTACGTGTCGTCTCCCTATGAGAGCTGGATTGCAGTGTGGTACGCCATAGAGACGTGTGGGAGGAACGGACGCCGTGGATGGCGATCAGCATGAGCTGTCTGTTCTCCTCACACACCGTGATGGCATGGTGCACCGCGTTCCATATCTGCGACATGCTACAGAGGCCGGTTGACAGTCGTTCGAGCAATGGACATCGCATACGTACGGGGGCCACCTTCCACGTATTGTCTAGGCGTGCACATTTTGTTGCGTGTATGTGGGCAGACGTAGTGTGGCGTGACACCTGACACAGGCATGCAATAATCGTTGAAGTTGCAAATGGCGATGGACGCCTGCGTTTTCTGGTGAAGTTACGCAAATGAACAAATGGTAACCTGTTGTGGTGCGGTTGTTCTCGCTAGGGGTGAATCGGTGATGGCGACGATAGGTTGAGGTACGAACCCGGTTGTTCCAGCGATACCCACCATGCCGACGAAACTGAACGGCATCTGGGTGTGAAGCGATACGCGGCGGTGAGGCTGGGTGGGACCGTCCCCGGCCGGTGAGGGGGCGCGCCTCCCGGCGTGCTGGCCGCGCGGTGCGTGGGCGCACGCGCTACAGCCGGCTGGTGGGGGCGGCCAGTGGGCAGGCGCGCCGGCCGACGGACGCGGCAGGCGTCGCAGCTGCGCGCCGGCGCACCCTGCGCGCGGCGCCGTGCGGCCAAAGTAGGTCCTCGCGGGCCCGGTGCGAAGCGCGGTGGACATCTTCAGTGTGCTGGTCCGATTGAGGACTGTGTGCGTTGAGGATGCGCCGCCCGCCCGGCGCTCGGCGCCGCGACGCCGTCTGCTGCTCGGTCGCCCCAGCGGTTCTCGCTGGTGGTTTGTATCGCAGCTGTGCGGATGTGTTGCGCGTGCGCTGTGCTGGGAGAGTTCGCTTCGGCACCCAAGTGGGGCTTTTTGTCCTTCTGTGGCGCTGGCGGTTGGAGCTGCCGGTCACCGTAGGTGGCGCGTGTTGTCTCCCGCGGCAATGCCACGACAGCACGCTCCCGGGCCTCGTCGCAGCGGCAAGCTCAGTTGGGAGCACGGGTGGTCGCACCGAAAGCGTCTACCTCGCCTAACTCCGGGCGATTGCGCCTCTCTCGAACCCGACCAAGTACTTGGGACGGCGCTGCGCGCCGCCGGGACCTGAGAGGGTTTCGAGGTGTATTGTGCAGGGGAGCTCAGCCTCCTCCTGTTTGCAGAATGATTGAGCGGACGCTTGCGTGTTCGCGCGGGCCCCCGGGACACACTCCCCGGGCGGCCGGCTGCTCAGCTCTAGTTGACGCAGCTCCCTGGTTGATCCTGCCAGTAGTCATATGCTTGTCTCAAAGATTAAGCCATGCATGTCTCAGTACAAGCCGCATTAAGGTGAAACCGCGAATGGCTCATTAAATCAGTTATGGTTCCTTAGATCGTACCCACGTTACTTGGATAACTGTGGTAATTCTAGAGCTAATACATGCAAACAGAGTCCCGAGTCTGGCGTGAGGTCAGTCGCTTGACGGCGCGTTTCGGCGCGGGCCCGCCCGTTGCCGGCGCGCCGTAAGGCACGGAGGCTCGCACTGGGGCGTATCGCTTTTCCAGTCGGGCGTGCCGCGGCAGTCCTCACTCGGGGAAGTGAAGCGGTCTCTTACAGCCTCTCCTTCCCAAGTAGCTCTTTCCGCCTTCCCGTGGTGCCAGACGTCAAGCTCGGCATTCTGCCTTGCGTCAAAAGGGAGAGCTGCGATCCCCCAACCCGATGCGAAAGCGAAGGGTGCGTGGCACAGGGGGAGGCTGTGTCGAGGGACCGAACACCAGTCCCTTTCTGTTCGCAGGGCACAGACCAGCAGGTGCTCTGCATGCCGGCGACCTCGTTTGTCGGCGTGGGATCACGGCGCGAGTCGGCAAGGGTGCTTCGCCGCGCCCCCGGGTAACCGGGGCGTGTTCTGCCAAACCCAGGTGGTGGTGACATCGCCTGGCCAGGGTTAGATGGGCCCAGACCGCCGAACGACCTGGGGGGAACCGACCCACCACCTGAGTAGGAGTGGGTCCTTGGCCTTCAGGTGGAAGCTCGGGCTAGTAGGGCGGCGAAGGGCGAGGGGTGCATCCGCCTCTCCGGAGTGCGGGGTGCACTTGCCGAGGAGCGTCGTGTGAAATCGTCGACGACGGGGCCTTCGACGAGGACCAGTGCGCTGGCAACGGCGCGCTGAACCTGGCAGCTCTGATGTGCCCTTGACCTAGGGGCGAGGTTGGTGGGCGAGCTGCAGAAGTCCCCCCCCATGCCAGAGGAGCCGGTCCGGGGCAAGAGACGGGCTCCCAACTTTTCACTCGTCTAACTAATCATGGCTGACCAGGAGGCGAGTGATCTTTGTGCGATTTCGAGGGCGAGTGTGTCTACTGTCCCTACCCTCGCAGGAGGAAGGGGGACACGAAGATGAGAGTGTTTATGATAGACATTGCCGAATTAATCAAATATTAGACTCTAGTGTCAAAAACGGCAAAATAAGCCAGGCTGCGGTCCTGGCAATAAAGAACGAGCTCGCTTCCTGGGCTATTGCAAACGCGAAGCTCGAGGGGCGTCTCGAAGAACTAGAAAAAGAAAACGCTAGATTGAGACAGCAACCAGTCAAGACATGGGCCGGAGTGGTGGCGCAAGCCGCTACAAAAGCCCAAACAACAAAGGAAACCATAGCAAAAATTTCTAAAAAACCAGACACGGCAGTCTTTTTAAGACCCCTGCCTGGTCAGACAATCAAAAAGGTACAAGAGATATTTACAACAACTATTGACCCGGCTAGAGATAAAATAAAAATCAATAAAGTAAAGGCCACAAAAAATGTAGTCGTGGTGGATCTTGCCACTGAGGAGGACAGGGACAAAATACTAAAGAATTCCAAACTGAACAAGGCCATTAAATGCGAACCTCCCAGAAAAAGAAATCCTCTGGTGATACTGTACGACGTACCTGTGGCCCTAACCGAAAGCGACATCTACGAAACCATGTATAATCAAAATTTTGATGACACAGAATGGGAAACATTTAAAAATGAATTCAAGCTCCGCTTTAAACGGGACCTCGGGAACGGGATGTTGTCCATCACGTCGCCGAGGTCTCTGGCAAGATGTGGCGAAAACTTACCGCTATGGGGAAAATTTATATAGGATTTCCACGCCATCAATGTTAGAGACTACCTAGTAGTCCCTAGATGTCACAACTGTGGCGATCTGGACCACGTCCACAAGCATTGTGATAGGAAGCCGGCCTGCTCCAGGTGCCGGGGGCTGAGGACCACACCAGAAAAAACTGCAGTAAAAGCGCAACCTGCATTCCATGTACCAAGAGAGGAAGGAAACCGTGCAACACTACTGGGGAGAAACTGCCCAACGTACAGGATGCTAGAACAGAGACTAATCTCTCGAATTGATTATGGCTGAGGCCGTAATTGAACTCAGGAAGCCAAAAAGGAAATCCCCCAGCAAGAGGCTGAGGGACGCTCTGAGGGCAAACAAATTCAAAGAATTTATACAAAAAATCACACAACCACGATCTTTGGTGACAATAATGAAAGACGTTTGCATACAGACGGACCCGTGTGAAGAAGACGTTCCCTCTCCTCCTTGCTGGGGACCTGGGTCGAAAACAAGAGCATACCCGACCACACTGGCATCCTGTACTTGGGAGTTCACAATCACAATCACACAGTAACGAAGTAATATCCACCAAACATGTTCAGTACAATGAAATAAGCAGCTCAATTCCATCTTCTGACACACCATCTCGGGGTGCAATGGGAATTGATCCTCAGCGAATTTACCCCAACCTGGAGCACGCACTACAGTTATCAAGACTAGAGGAGCCGGCAATCCTCACAATAGCATTGAGACATGTGGTACGTGTCGGCCACGAGTATGGAAGAGATGTCACATTTCCAGTAATGGAGGCTGTGGACAGAATTCAGCTCAAGACAATGAATCTCCCCACCGACTTCGGAGCCCTGCGAGATCTAGTTAAAAAGGTCTTTGACAGAAGAAACGAAAAATTCGACATGGATGATCTATACTACCAATCAGTGATAACCAATGGCAGAGTAGCCCACGACTGGTCAAAATTGTGGCCAGAATCACACATCCATACATACTTCCCACGTGAAGCCAACTAAAGGTAGGCCAGATAAACACCCATAATAGCAAACTGGTCCTGCAGGAACTCCGAAGGGTGGTGGAAGAGAAGAGTCTAGATGTACTCTGCTTACAGGAACCGTACTCCCAAGCGGGGCGGATCCCATTCATGGCTGCCAACTGGCAAATTATACATTCCAACGTAGACCCAAAGGCTGCAATTATAATTATCAACAAATCATTTAGAGCTACAGTCCTTGCACAGTTCTCTGGCGAACACTGCAATGTCGTGGAACTTCAAACACCCGCGGGGGTGATTTACATCTGTAATATATACTTCCAATACGGAAGAGGAATAGAGGAATTTCTAGAAATACTTACACAAGTCGCCACGGCATTGCAGGGACGAAGATTGATTGTGACAGCGGACATAAATGCAAAGTCCCCCCTATGGTTCAGTGGCACGCACGATGATCGGGGGCTAAAAGCCGAGGAAACAATCATGGCATTACAACTGGTGGTTGCCAACCAACAAGGGAACCCCCCCACATATACTGGCGGAGGGGGAGAAGGTACAAATATTGACATCACACTAATAACACCAAACCTGGCCACAAAGGTCAACAAATGGAAAGTGTGGGACAAAGTAACCACCAGTGATCATAATTTAATAACATTTTCCATTGGGGAAAGGGAGTGCCACTGGGACATGGGGTGGGAGCTGCAGCTTAATTACAACAAGGCTGACTGGGACCGTCTCGCGGAGGAGTGCAACATTCCGACATTGCTGGAAGGTGACGGAAACGTGGAAGAATGCGCCGTAGGACTGGTGCAGGCGATCACCACAGCGGTGCGGGCAGCCGTACCAACCAGGAGGAGAGCCGTAGCGGCCACCCCCACACCATGGTCGGTCGAACTGGGACAGATGCGCCAGGCTGTGAGGAGGGCAAGGAGGTACTACCAGCGGAGTGTCGTCTGGAGGGAAAAACGAAGATGGCTTCAGATCTATCGTGAAAGCAAAGAACAATTCCAACAGGAGTTAAGGGCAGTCAGACTCAGAAGCTGGGAAAGTTATGTTAAAAGCCAATTGGCTACAGACCCATGGGGAGTCCCTTATAAATTAGTACGAGAAAAGATAAGATCACCAATGGTGCTATCCACCGTCAGGGACGGGGACCGGATGACGGGCACTTGGCAGGAAACTGCTGAGGCCCTCCTCCGGGTTCTGTTGCCTGACGACGTGGAGGAAGATGAGACTGAAGAACAAAAAAGGATAAGGAGAGAAAACCAAAGGGACTATAACAATAACATCAGAGTCTACCCCTTCTCTGAGGAGGAGGTCGCTGCCCAGATCAAGGCCCTCAAAAGAGGGAAAGCTCCTGGCCCGGACGGCATTACTGCGGAAGTGGTGCAATTCCTTGCCCCCCAGCTCGTAGCTCCTCTCACTAAGTTGTATAACGAGTGCTTGGAACTCGGGAAATTCCCAGAAATATGGAAAAAAGCCAATGTAATTATCATTAAAAAGAGTCCAGACAAAGATCCCACAGAAATTAAATCTTATAGACCTATCTGCTTGTTGGACGTACTGGGCAAACTTTTTGAGAGGCTACTAGCGAACAGACTGACAGCACACCGCATGCTGTGCGGGATGAGTGACAGACAATTCGGCTTTCGGTCTGGGTGTTCTGCGTCTGACGCAATCGCCCTGGCTGCTGAGGTCTGTGGCTCCACCCCGCACAAGTATGTCGTCGGCATCATGGTCGACATCAGTGGCGCCTTTGACAACCTGTGGTGGCCCTCACTCTTTTCCTGCTTGCGGGAGAAGAACTGTCCAGGGCCGCTATATGGGTGTCTGAGGAGCTATTGTGCAGACAGGGAGGTCTGGCTATCGGCCCCTAGCGGCATAGTCAGGAAGATTGTCACCAAAGGATGTCCTCAGGGCTCTGTCCTGGGACCTCTCTTTTGGGACATTAACATGGAGCCTTTACTTGAAGATCTCAAGAACTGTGACGATGTGCTAGAGGTCATAGCATACGCTGACGACCTCCTCCTGCTGGTCGGCGGCCGAAGCCGCGAGGAATTAGAGCCGAAAGTGGAAAGAGCCCTAACTGTTCTTACATCATGGTGCCACAGAAGCAAAATGACGATCGCACCCAATAAGTCAACATACCTACTTCTCAAAGGCCAACTGGTCAGGAACCCGACGGTTAGAATTAATGGTATACCAGTTCTTCGGCGCCGCGAGGCCCGATACTTGGGTGTAATCATCGATGAGAGGTGGAGCTTTGCATCACATATTGACACCGTATCACAAAAATCATTGGTTCTATTAAACAATCTTATCGGAATTGGTCACAAGCGGTTTCACCTCCCTCCAAATTTAATTAAGCTATATCACAACAGCATCCTGACCTCAATAATAGGATACGGATCTGGAGTCTGGGCACACAGACTCACGAGGGTCATGCCTGCCATGGCCGTAAGAAGAGTGCAGCGGAATATGCTTCTACGTTCAGCAGGGGCCTATAGGACAACACCGGGGGGAGCACTGTTAGTGTTAATGGGAATCTGTCCATTAGATATAAAAATACGTGAACAGGCTGCCTGGTACTGGGTACAAAAAGAGAACAGGGACAAAATCAGGGAAATACTTGGGGTTTTTGCAGGGGACAAGTACACCATTAAAAAGAGGGGGCTAGAACTATGGCAAGATCAGTGGAATAATGAAGATACAGGTCGTAGAACCTATGAGCTGCTACCGGACATAGAAGAAAGAATAAAACTCACATTTTTTACGCCAACGAGAGGAATGCTGCACTTTCTTACTGGACATGGACCATATCCAACATACCTATGTAGGTTTGGGAAGCAGGCTACACCAGCGTGTGACTGTGGCGCAGTGCAGGGCACCCCAGAACATGTGGTGTATGAGTGCCACCTCTTCGATGATGTAGCCCAAGAGCTAAGACAACAGCTACCAAATAACGACACGTACCACTTGTTAAGGCGTGAAATCACCTTTGACATCTTAAACAAACTTACAGATGAAATATCAAAAAAGATACTTAAGAACTTTTTAAGGGACAATCACCACCATTAAAGACAAAACTCTCACCAATGTTGACTAGTGCACCCTTACTGTACCGCCGGGCAAGGACTGGCCAGCTGCCTCACGGCTGGAATCCGCCTTGCCCTGGACTAGGAGGGAGGGGTGTACATAAATACCGGACTATGACGCACACCGATTTTGACACTTAGTTAAATTAAGTTAGAAGTAGAAGATAGGATAATACCTCAGAATACTCTGCAGCGACACCAAGTCAAGAGCCAGCCCAGTGCCAGGGGCACGCCCACTGGGATTAGCTCAGTGGGCCTGGCTAACAACTAGTAGGTTTATAGTAGCTCTGGCACAACTTGTAACGCTGCAGGTAGCATGTAGTTTCCCCGTAGATTAAGCTTAGAGCCCTATAGCGGTAATAATTAGAGTAAATAATAGAAATAATAATAATAATACTACCTGAAGTGTAAACAACATTGCTGCATTTAAATTGTATCATACTAGGACCCACTAATGAGTTAGGTAGTGGGTTATGATGTATAATGTAATGTATTGAATAAAGAATTTTTTTTTTTTTTTTTTTTTTTTTTTTTTTTTTTTTTTTAAAAAAAAAAAAAAAAAAAAAAAAAAAAAAAAAAAAAAAAAAAAAAAACAGAGTCCCGACCAGAGATGGAAGGGACGCTTTTATTAGATCAAAACCAATCGGTCGGCTCGTCCGGTCCGTTTGCCTTGGTGACTCTGAATAACTTTGGGCTGATCGCACGGTCCTCGTACCGGCGACGCATCTTTCAAATGTCTGCCTTATCAACTGTCGATGGTAGGTTCTGCGCCTACCATGGTTGTAACGGGTAACGGGGAATCAGGGTTCGATTCCGGAGAGGGAGCCTGAGAAACGGCTACCACATCCAAGGAAGGCAGCAGGCGCGCAAATTACCCACTCCCGGCACGGGGAGGTAGTGACGAAAAATAACGATACGGGACTCATCCGAGGCCCCGTAATCGGAATGAGTACACTTTAAATCCTTTAACGAGTATCTATTGGAGGGCAAGTCTGGTGCCAGCAGCCGCGGTAATTCCAGCTCCAATAGCGTATATTAAAGTTGTTGCGGTTAAAAAGCTCGTAGTTGGATTTGTGTCCCACGCTGTTGGTTCACCGCCCGTCGGTGTTTAACT
>NW_025729208.1:5232793-5237793 GCF_021461385.2 Schistocerca piceifrons
AACCAGATTACCCGTACACACGGCGCTGATTAGTAATCAATGCAGAGCCATCAAACTACAGCAAATATACACAACTGTCCGTATACATGCTGAAAGAGTCTGCCCACAATGGGAACCACACGTCAGCCAGACACTCTGATCACGCACCACTCTCTGCTTCTAACAGGCGCACATACAATATGTAAGCACCAGCATGGAACAACATCCAGTGCATCTTCTCCGCCACATTACACAATCCACACTATCACAACCAGACCAGGAGGTCCATGCGGAAAATACAATATCCCAGCCTTTCGACATCCACCATTGCGCAGACCAGGCACCAACACCCACACATGTCCTATACAACGGTGCACCCAACATCACAATAGTACCTCCTGTCACAGCGCACAAACAATGACATGAGTCAAAGACACAGGTCTCACACAAGCATAGAATTGGAGCGCCGCCTCTAATAAGCCAAAGGTGCATCCTGACGTGACAAATCTGATCATGTCACAAGCATTCACTTACTATAATCACTATCAACGAACCTGCCGCCCCCGCCCCCCCCCCCTACACCTTTCCTTACAACAACGTGTAACCTAACCTAACCTAACCTAACCTATGTTGTACCTTAACCTAACCTATGTTGTACCTTAACCTAACCTATGTTGTACCTTAACCTAACCTATGTTGTACCTTAACCTAACCTATGTTGTACCTTAACCTAACCTATGTTGTACCTTAACCTAACCTATGTTGTACCTTAACCTAACCTATGTTGTACCTTAACCTAACCTATGTTGTACCTTAACCTAACCTATGTTGTACCTTAACCTAACCTATGTTGTACCTTAACCTAACCTATGTTGTACCTTAACCTAACCTATGTTGTACCTTAACCTAACCCATGTTGTACCTTAACCTAACCCATGTTGTACCTTAACCTAACCCATGTTGTACCTTAACCTAACCCATGTTGTACCTTAACCTAACCCATGTTGTACCTTAACCTAACCCATGTTGTACCTTAACCTAACCCATGTTGTACCTTAACCTAACCCATGTTGTACCTTAACCTAACCCATGTTGTACCTTAACCTAACCCATGTTGTACCTTAACCTAACCCATGTTGTGCCTTAACCTAACCCATGTTGTGCCTTAACCTAACCCATGTTGTGCCTTAACCTAACCCATGTTGTGCCTTAACCTAACCCATGTTGTGCCTTAACCTAACCCATGTTGTGCCTTAACCTAACCCACGTTGTGCCTTAACCTAACCCACGTTGTGCCTTAACCTAACCCATGTTGTGCCTTAACCTAACCCATGTTGTGCCTTAACCTAACCCATGTTGTGCCTTAACCTAACCCATGTTGTGCCTTAACCTAACCCATGTTGTGCCTTAACCTAACCCATGTTGTGCCTTAACCTAACCCATGTTGTGCCTTAACCTAACCCACGTTGTGCCTTAACCTAACCCACGTTGTGCCTTAACCTAACCCACGTTGTGCCTTAACCTAACCCATGTTGTGCCTTAACCTAACCCATGTTGTGCCTTAACCTAACCCATGTTGTGCCTTAACCTAACCCATGTTGTGCCTTAACCTAACCCACGTTGTGCCTTAACCTAACCCACGTTGTGCCTTAACCTAACCCACGTTGTGCCTTAACCTAACCCACGTTGTGCCTTAACCTAACCCACGTTGTGCCTTAACCTAACCCACGTTGTGCCTTAACCTAACCCACGTTGTCCCCTAAAGTAACCCACGTTGTCCCCTAACGTAACCCACGTTGTCCCCTAACGTAACCCATGTTGTCGCCTAAACCTGCTCTGTAATTGTTATACGACTCGTTCAATTAGTGTAGTGTTGCCCACCCGCAACCCTCGCAATATAGTTCGCTACTCGCACTGCCCGCTCCCCTGTGTATCGCTTCATGTTAAACACCTTGCAAGTCTTGCTGACTTTCCACATGCTCCTGCTGTACACTGTAATGTGGATGGCAGCAGGACGTACATGCCGCCCCTCCCCACGTCCCCACCTTGCCCCCCTGCCTTCGCAAGCTGGTTGGTGAGAAGTTTGCATGTTCAATGCCCTTCGCATGCGACGTACTCAGGCTACGTTGTGGTGCGGCCTGTGTCAACCGTCCGCTAATGTCGTACGCGTAAACCACAATCTGTACTGCACATTCGTCCTTATGTACCGAATGATACATCGTGGCACATGTGTGACCGTACAACGACTGCGCCCAAAAACGGCGGACCATACAGTGCAAATATTGTGCACGCAGCTACGTGTCGTCTCCCTATGAGAGCTGGATTGCAGTGTGGTACGCCATAGAGACGTGTGGGAGGAACGGACGCCGTGGATGGCGATCAGCATGAGCTGTCTGTTGATGTATTCGGACCTAGTCGTCTCTCCTCACACACCGTGATGGCATGGTGCACCGCGTTCCATATCTGCGACATGCTACAGAGGCCGGTTGACAGTCGTTCGAGCAATGGACATCGCATACGTACGGGGGCCACCTTCCACGTATTGTCTAGGCGTGCACATTTTGTTGCGTGTATGTGGGCAGACGTAGTGTGGCGTGACACCTGACACAGGCATGCAATAATCGTTGAAGTTGCAAATGGCGATGGACGCCTGCGTTTTCTGGTGAAGTTACGCAAATGAACAAATGGTAACCTGTTGTGGTGCGGTTGTTCTCGCTAGGGGTGAATCGGTGATGGCGACGATAGGTTGAGGTACGAACCGGTTGTTCCAGCGATACCCACCATGCCGACGAAACTGAACGGCATCTGGGTGTGAAGCGATACGCGGCGGTGGCTGGGTGGGACCGTCCCCGGCCGGTGAGGGGGCGCCTCCCGGCGTGCTGGCCGCGCGGTGCGTGGGCGCACGCGCTACAGCCGGCTGGTGGGGGCGGCCAGTGGCAGGCGCGCCGGCCGACGGACGCGGCAGGCGTCGCAGCTGCGCGCCGGCGCACCCTGCGCGCGGCGCCGTGCGGCCAAAGTAGGTCCTCGCGGGCCCGGTGCGAAGCGCGGTGGACATCTTCAGTGTGCTGGTCCGATTGAGGACTGTGTGCGTTGAGGATGCGCCGCCGCCCGGCGCTCGGCGCCGCGACGCCGTCTGCTGCTCGGTCGCCCCAGCGGTTCTCGCTGGTGGTTTGTATCGCAGCTGTGCGGATGTGTTGGCGCGTGCGCTGTGCTGGGAGAGTTCGCTTCGGCACCCAA
Source organism: Schistocerca piceifrons (assembly GCF_021461385.2). NCBI lineage: Eukaryota > Metazoa > Arthropoda > Insecta > Orthoptera > Acrididae > Schistocerca > Schistocerca piceifrons. The sequence continues at coordinate 5,236,010 of NW_025729208.1, forward strand.
GTGGGGCTTTTGTCCTTCTGTGGCGCTGGCGTTGGAGCTGCCGGTCACCGTAGGTGGCGCGTGTTGTCTCCCGCCGGCAATGCCACGACAGCACGCTCCCGGGCCTCTGTCGGCAGCGGCAAGCTCAGTTGGGAGCACGGGTGGTCGCACCGAAAGCGTCTACTCGCCTAACTCCGGGCGATTGCGCCTCTCTCGAACCCGACCAAGTACTTGGGACGGCGCTGCGCGCCGCCGGGACCTGAGAGGGTTTCGAGGTGTATTGTGCAGGGGAGCTCAGCCTCCTCCTGTTTGCAGAATGATTGAGCGGACGCTTGCGTGTTCGCGCGGGCCCCCGGGACACACTCCCGGGCGGCCGGCTGCTCAGCTCTAGTTGACGCAGCTCCCTGGTTGATCCTGCCAGTAGTCATATGCTTGTCTCAAAGATTAAGCCATGCATGTCTCAGTACAAGCCGCATTAAGGTGAAACCGCGAATGGCTCATTAAATCAGTTATGGTTCCTTAGATCGTACCCACGTTACTTGGATAACTGTGGTAATTCTAGAGCTAATACATGCAAACAGAGTCCCGACCAGAGATGGAAGGGACGCTTTTATTAGATCAAAACCAATCGGTCGGCTCGTCCGGTCCGTTTGCCTTGGTGACTCTGAATAACTTTGGGCTGATCGCACGGTCCTCGTACCGGCGACGCATCTTTCAAATGTCTGCCTTATCAACTGTCGATGGTAGGTTCTGCGCCTACCATGGTTGTAACGGGTAACGGGGAATCAGGGTTCGATTCCGGAGAGGGAGCCTGAGAAACGGCTACCACATCCAAGGAAGGCAGCAGGCGCGCAAATTACCCACTCCCGGCACGGGGAGGTAGTGACGAAAAATAACGATACGGGACTCATCCGAGGCCCCGTAATCGGAATGAGTACACTTTAAATCCTTTAACGAGTATCTATTGGAGGGCAAGTCTGGTGCCAGCAGCCGCGGTAATTCCAGCTCCAATAGCGTATATTAAAGTTGTTGCGGTTAAAAAGCTCGTAGTTGGATTTGTGTCCCACGCTGTTGGTTCACCGCCCGTCGGTGTTTAACTGGCATGTATCGTGGGACGTCCTGCCGGTGGGGCGAGCCGAAGGCGTGCGACCGCCTCGTGCGTGCTCGTGCGTCCCGAGGCGGACCCCGTTGAAATCCTACCAGGGTGCTCTTTATTGAGTGTCTCGGTGGGCCGGCACGTTTACTTTGAACAAATTAGAGTGCTTAAAGCAGGCAAGCCCGCCTGAATACTGTGTGCATGGAATAATGGAATAGGACCTCGGTTCTATTTTGTTGGTTTTCGGAACCCGAGGTAATGATTAATAGGGACAGGCGGGGGCATTCGTATTGCGACGTTAGAGGTGAAATTCTTGGATCGTCGCAAGACGAACAGAAGCGAAAGCATTTGCCAAGTATGTTTTCATTAATCAAGAACGAAAGTTAGAGGTTCGAAGGCGATCAGATACCGCCCTAGTTCTAACCATAAACGATGCCAGCCAGCGATCCGCCGCAGTTCCTCCGATGACTCGGCGGGCAGCCTCCGGGAAACCAAAGCTTTTGGGTTCCGGGGGAAGTATGGTTGCAAAGCTGAAACTTAAAGGAATTGACGGAAGGGCACCACCAGGAGTGGAGCCTGCGGCTTAATTTGACTCAACACGGGAAACCTCACCAGGCCCGGACACCGGAAGGATTGACAGATTGATAGCTCTTTCTTGATTCGGTGGGTGGTGGTGCATGGCCGTTCTTAGTTGGTGGAGCGATTTGTC
>NW_025729208.1:5245293-5247793 GCF_021461385.2 Schistocerca piceifrons
TAACCTAACCTATGTTGTACCTTAACCTAACCTATGTTGTACCTTAACCTAACCTATGTTGTACCTTAACCTAACCCATGTTGTACCTTAACCTAACCCATGTTGTACCTTAACCTAACCCATGTTGTACCTTAACCTAACCCATGTTGTACCTTAACCTAACCCATGTTGTACCTTAACCTAACCCATGTTGTACCTTAACCTAACCCATGTTGTACCTTAACCTAACCCATGTTGTACCTTAACCTAACCCATGTTGTACCTTAACCTAACCCATGTTGTACCTTAACCTAACCCATGTTGTGCCTTAACCTAACCCATGTTGTGCCTTAACCTAACCCATGTTGTGCCTTAACCTAACCCATGTTGTGCCTTAACCTAACCCATGTTGTGCCTTAACCTAACCCACGTTGTGCCTTAACCTAACCCACGTTGTGCCTTAACCTAACCCACGTTGTGCCTTAACCTAACCCATGTTGTGCCTTAACCTAACCCATGTTGTGCCTTAACCTAACCCATGTTGTGCCTTAACCTAACCCATGTTGTGCCTTAACCTAACCCATGTTGTGCCTTAACCTAACCCATGTTGTGCCTTAACCTAACCCATGTTGTGCCTTAACCTAACCCATGTTGTGCCTTAACCTAACCCACGTTGTGCCTTAACCTAACCCACGTTGTGCCTTAACCTAACCCATGTTGTGCCTTAACCTAACCCATGTTGTGCCTTAACCTAACCCATGTTGTGCCTTAACCTAACCCACGTTGTGCCTTAACCTAACCCACGTTGTGCCTTAACCTAACCCACGTTGTGCCTTAACCTAACCCACGTTGTGCCTTAACCTAACCCACGTTGTGCCTTAACCTAACCCACGTTGTGCCTTAACCTAACCCACGTTGTCCCCTAAAGTAACCCACGTTGTCCCCTAACGTAACCCACGTTGTCCCCTAACGTAACCCATGTTGTCGCCTAAACCTGCTCTGTAATTGTTATACGACTCGTTCAATTAGTGTAGTGTTGCCCACCCGCAACCCTCGCAATATAGTTCGCTACTCGCACTGCCCGCTCCCCTGTGTATCGCTTCATGTTAAACACCTTGCAAGTCTTGCTGACTTTCCACATGCTCCTGCTGTACACTGTAATGTGGATGGCAGCAGGACGTACATGCCGCCCCTCCCCACGTCCCCACCTTGCCCCCCTGCCTTCGCAAGCTGGTTGGTGAGAAGTTTGCATGTTCAATGCCCTTCGCATGCGACGTACTCAGGCTACGTTGTGGTGCGGCCTGTGTCAACCGTCCGCTAATGTCGTACGCGTAAACCACAATCTGTACTGCACATTCGTCCTTATGTACCGAATGATACATCGTGGCACATGTGTGACCGTACAACGACTGCGCCCAAAAACGGCGGACCATACAGTGCAAATATTGTGCACGCAGCTACGTGTCGTCTCCCTATGAGAGCTGGATTGCAGTGTGGTACGCCATAGAGACGTGTGGGAGGAACGGACGCCGTGGATGGCGATCAGCATGAGCTGTCTGTTGATGTATTCGGACCTAGTCGTCTCTCCTCACACACCGTGATGGCATGGTGCACCGCGTTCCATATCTGCGACATGCTACAGAGGCCGGTTGACAGTCGTTCGAGCAATGGACATCGCATACGTACGGGGGCCACCTTCCACGTATTGTCTAGGCGTGCACATTTTGTTGCGTGTATGTGGGCAGACGTAGTGTGGCGTGACACCTGACACAGGCATGCAATAATCGTTGAAGTTGCAAATGGCGATGGACGCCTGCGTTTTCTGGTGAAGTTACGCAAATGAACAAATGGTAACCTGTTGTGGTGCGGTTGTTCTCGCTAGGGGTGAATCGGTGATGGCGACGATAGGTTGAGGTACGAACCGGTTGTTCCAGCGATACCCACCATGCCGACGAAACTGAACGGCATCTGGGTGTGAAGCGATACGCGGCGGTGGCTGGGTGGGACCGTCCCCGGCCGGTGAGGGGGCGCCTCCCGGCGTGCTGGCCGCGCGGTGCGTGGGCGCACGCGCTACAGCCGGCTGGTGGGGGCGGCCAGTGGCAGGCGCGCCGGCCGACGGACGCGGCAGGCGTCGCAGCTGCGCGCCGGCGCACCCTGCGCGCGGCGCCGTGCGGCCAAAGTAGGTCCTCGCGGGCCCGGTGCGAAGCGCGGTGGACATCTTCAGTGTGCTGGTCCGATTGAGGACTGTGTGCGTTGAGGATGCGCCGCCGCCCGGCGCTCGGCGCCGCGACGCCGTCTGCTGCTCGGTCGCCCCAGCGGTTCTCGCTGGTGGTTTGTATCGCAGCTGTGCGGATGTGTTGGCGCGTGCGCTGTGCTGGGAGAGTTCGCTTCGGCACCCAAGTGGGGCTTTTGTCCTTCTGTGGCGCTGGCGTTGGAGCTGCCGGTCACCGTAGGTGGCGCGTGTTGTCTCCCGCCGGCAATGCCACGACAGCACGCTCCCGGGCCTCTGTCGGCAGCGGCA
>NW_025729208.1:5257793-5260293 GCF_021461385.2 Schistocerca piceifrons
TGCCTTAACCTAACCCACGTTGTGCCTTAACCTAACCCACGTTGTGCCTTAACCTAACCCACGTTGTGCCTTAACCTAACCCACGTTGTGCCTTAACCTAACCCACGTTGTCCCCTAAAGTAACCCACGTTGTCCCCTAACGTAACCCACGTTGTCCCCTAACGTAACCCATGTTGTCGCCTAAACCTGCTCTGTAATTGTTATACGACTCGTTCAATTAGTGTAGTGTTGCCCACCCGCAACCCTCGCAATATAGTTCGCTACTCGCACTGCCCGCTCCCCTGTGTATCGCTTCATGTTAAACACCTTGCAAGTCTTGCTGACTTTCCACATGCTCCTGCTGTACACTGTAATGTGGATGGCAGCAGGACGTACATGCCGCCCCTCCCCACGTCCCCACCTTGCCCCCCTGCCTTCGCAAGCTGGTTGGTGAGAAGTTTGCATGTTCAATGCCCTTCGCATGCGACGTACTCAGGCTACGTTGTGGTGCGGCCTGTGTCAACCGTCCGCTAATGTCGTACGCGTAAACCACAATCTGTACTGCACATTCGTCCTTATGTACCGAATGATACATCGTGGCACATGTGTGACCGTACAACGACTGCGCCCAAAAACGGCGGACCATACAGTGCAAATATTGTGCACGCAGCTACGTGTCGTCTCCCTATGAGAGCTGGATTGCAGTGTGGTACGCCATAGAGACGTGTGGGAGGAACGGACGCCGTGGATGGCGATCAGCATGAGCTGTCTGTTGATGTATTCGGACCTAGTCGTCTCTCCTCACACACCGTGATGGCATGGTGCACCGCGTTCCATATCTGCGACATGCTACAGAGGCCGGTTGACAGTCGTTCGAGCAATGGACATCGCATACGTACGGGGGCCACCTTCCACGTATTGTCTAGGCGTGCACATTTTGTTGCGTGTATGTGGGCAGACGTAGTGTGGCGTGACACCTGACACAGGCATGCAATAATCGTTGAAGTTGCAAATGGCGATGGACGCCTGCGTTTTCTGGTGAAGTTACGCAAATGAACAAATGGTAACCTGTTGTGGTGCGGTTGTTCTCGCTAGGGGTGAATCGGTGATGGCGACGATAGGTTGAGGTACGAACCGGTTGTTCCAGCGATACCCACCATGCCGACGAAACTGAACGGCATCTGGGTGTGAAGCGATACGCGGCGGTGGCTGGGTGGGACCGTCCCCGGCCGGTGAGGGGGCGCCTCCCGGCGTGCTGGCCGCGCGGTGCGTGGGCGCACGCGCTACAGCCGGCTGGTGGGGGCGGCCAGTGGCAGGCGCGCCGGCCGACGGACGCGGCAGGCGTCGCAGCTGCGCGCCGGCGCACCCTGCGCGCGGCGCCGTGCGGCCAAAGTAGGTCCTCGCGGGCCCGGTGCGAAGCGCGGTGGACATCTTCAGTGTGCTGGTCCGATTGAGGACTGTGTGCGTTGAGGATGCGCCGCCGCCCGGCGCTCGGCGCCGCGACGCCGTCTGCTGCTCGGTCGCCCCAGCGGTTCTCGCTGGTGGTTTGTATCGCAGCTGTGCGGATGTGTTGGCGCGTGCGCTGTGCTGGGAGAGTTCGCTTCGGCACCCAAGTGGGGCTTTTGTCCTTCTGTGGCGCTGGCGTTGGAGCTGCCGGTCACCGTAGGTGGCGCGTGTTGTCTCCCGCCGGCAATGCCACGACAGCACGCTCCCGGGCCTCTGTCGGCAGCGGCAAGCTCAGTTGGGAGCACGGGTGGTCGCACCGAAAGCGTCTACTCGCCTAACTCCGGGCGATTGCGCCTCTCTCGAACCCGACCAAGTACTTGGGACGGCGCTGCGCGCCGCCGGGACCTGAGAGGGTTTCGAGGTGTATTGTGCAGGGGAGCTCAGCCTCCTCCTGTTTGCAGAATGATTGAGCGGACGCTTGCGTGTTCGCGCGGGCCCCCGGGACACACTCCCGGGCGGCCGGCTGCTCAGCTCTAGTTGACGCAGCTCCCTGGTTGATCCTGCCAGTAGTCATATGCTTGTCTCAAAGATTAAGCCATGCATGTCTCAGTACAAGCCGCATTAAGGTGAAACCGCGAATGGCTCATTAAATCAGTTATGGTTCCTTAGATCGTACCCACGTTACTTGGATAACTGTGGTAATTCTAGAGCTAATACATGCAAACAGAGTCCCGACCAGAGATGGAAGGGACGCTTTTATTAGATCAAAACCAATCGGTCGGCTCGTCCGGTCCGTTTGCCTTGGTGACTCTGAATAACTTTGGGCTGATCGCACGGTCCTCGTACCGGCGACGCATCTTTCAAATGTCTGCCTTATCAACTGTCGATGGTAGGTTCTGCGCCTACCATGGTTGTAACGGGTAACGGGGAATCAGGGTTCGATTCCGGAGAGGGAGCCTGAGAAACGGCTACCACATCCAAGGAAGGCAGCAGGCGCGCAAATTACCCACTCCCGGCACGGGGAGGTAGTGACGAAAAATAACGATACGGGACTCATCCGAGGCCCCGTAATCGG
>NW_025729208.1:5267793-5272793 GCF_021461385.2 Schistocerca piceifrons
TCCGATACCGAGCCATCAGCATGTCGGTCCCCATGCGCGTTGCACTCGCACTCGCAGTCGCAAAAACGTGGGGCAAATATATTACGCGGAAGAGCTATAACAGACCGAGCCCCACTGCATGGGGGGAGTCTTTGTCACTAATGTACACAGATGGAACATTTTGGACTGGAACCAGATTACCCGTACACACGGCGCTGATTAGTAATCAATGCAGAGCCATCAAACTACAGCAAATATACACAACTGTCCGTATACATGCTGAAAGAGTCTGCCCACAATGGGAACCACACGTCAGCCAGACACTCTGATCACGCACCACTCTCTGCTTCTAACAGGCGCACATACAATATGTAAGCACCAGCATGGAACAACATCCAGTGCATCTTCTCCGCCACATTACACAATCCACACTATCACAACCAGACCAGGAGGTCCATGCGGAAAATACAATATCCCAGCCTTTCGACATCCACCATTGCGCAGACCAGGCACCAACACCCACACATGTCCTATACAACGGTGCACCCAACATCACAATAGTACCTCCTGTCACAGCGCACAAACAATGACATGAGTCAAAGACACAGGTCTCACACAAGCATAGAATTGGAGCGCCGCCTCTAATAAGCCAAAGGTGCATCCTGACGTGACAAATCTGATCATGTCACAAGCATTCACTTACTATAATCACTATCAACGAACCTGCCGCCCCCGCCCCCCCCCCCCTACACCTTTCCTTACAACAACGTGTAACCTAACCTAACCTAACCTAACCTATGTTGTACCTTAACCTAACCTATGTTGTACCTTAACCTAACCTATGTTGTACCTTAACCTAACCTATGTTGTACCTTAACCTAACCTATGTTGTACCTTAACCTAACCTATGTTGTACCTTAACCTAACCTATGTTGTACCTTAACCTAACCTATGTTGTACCTTAACCTAACCTATGTTGTACCTTAACCTAACCTATGTTGTACCTTAACCTAACCTATGTTGTACCTTAACCTAACCTATGTTGTACCTTAACCTAACCTATGTTGTACCTTAACCTAACCCATGTTGTACCTTAACCTAACCCATGTTGTACCTTAACCTAACCCATGTTGTACCTTAACCTAACCCATGTTGTACCTTAACCTAACCCATGTTGTACCTTAACCTAACCCATGTTGTACCTTAACCTAACCCATGTTGTACCTTAACCTAACCCATGTTGTACCTTAACCTAACCCATGTTGTACCTTAACCTAACCCATGTTGTACCTTAACCTAACCCATGTTGTGCCTTAACCTAACCCATGTTGTGCCTTAACCTAACCCACGTTGTGCCTTAACCTAACCCACGTTGTGCCTTAACCTAACCCACGTTGTGCCTTAACCTAACCCATGTTGTGCCTTAACCTAACCCATGTTGTGCCTTAACCTAACCCATGTTGTGCCTTAACCTAACCCATGTTGTGCCTTAACCTAACCCACGTTGTGCCTTAACCTAACCCACGTTGTGCCTTAACCTAACCCACGTTGTGCCTTAACCTAACCCACGTTGTGCCTTAACCTAACCCACGTTGTGCCTTAACCTAACCCACGTTGTGCCTTAACCTAACCCACGTTGTGCCTTAACCTAACCCACGTTGTGCCTTAACCTAACCCACGTTGTGCCTTAACCTAACCCACGTTGTGCCTTAACCTAACCCACGTTGTGCCTTAACCTAACCCACGTTGTGCCTTAACCTAACCCACGTTGTGCCTTAACCTAACCCACGTTGTGCCTTAACCTAACCCACGTTGTCCCCTAAAGTAACCCACGTTGTCCCCTAACGTAACCCACGTTGTCCCCTAACGTAACCCATGTTGTCGCCTAAACCTGCTCTGTAATTGTTATACGACTCGTTCAATTAGTGTAGTGTTGCCCACCCGCAACCCTCGCAATATAGTTCGCTACTCGCACTGCCCGCTCCCCTGTGTATCGCTTCATGTTAAACACCTTGCAAGTCTTGCTGACTTTCCACATGCTCCTGCTGTACACTGTAATGTGGATGGCAGCAGGACGTACATGCCGCCCCTCCCCACGTCCCCACCTTGCCCCCCTGCCTTCGCAAGCTGGTTGGTGAGAAGTTTGCATGTTCAATGCCCTTCGCATGCGACGTACTCAGGCTACGTTGTGGTGCGGCCTGTGTCAACCGTCCGCTAATGTCGTACGCGTAAACCACAATCTGTACTGCACATTCGTCCTTATGTACCGAATGATACATCGTGGCACATGTGTGACCGTACAACGACTGCGCCCAAAAACGGCGGACCATACAGTGCAAATATTGTGCACGCAGCTACGTGTCGTCTCCCTATGAGAGCTGGATTGCAGTGTGGTACGCCATAGAGACGTGTGGGAGGAACGGACGCCGTGGATGGCGATCAGCATGAGCTGTCTGTTGATGTATTCGGACCTAGTCGTCTCTCCTCACACACCGTGATGGCATGGTGCACCGCGTTCCATATCTGCGACATGCTACAGAGGCCGGTTGACAGTCGTTCGAGCAATGGACATCGCATACGTACGGGGGCCACCTTCCACGTATTGTCTAGGCGTGCACATTTTGTTGCGTGTATGTGGGCAGACGTAGTGTGGCGTGACACCTGACACAGGCATGCAATAATCGTTGAAGTTGCAAATGGCGATGGACGCCTGCGTTTTCTGGTGAAGTTACGCAAATGAACAAATGGTAACCTGTTGTGGTGCGGTTGTTCTCGCTAGGGGTGAATCGGTGATGGCGACGATAGGTTGAGGTACGAACCGGTTGTTCCAGCGATACCCACCATGCCGACGAAACTGAACGGCATCTGGGTGTGAAGCGATACGCGGCGGTGGCTGGGTGGGACCGTCCCCGGCCGGTGAGGGGGCGCCTCCCGGCGTGCTGGCCGCGCGGTGCGTGGGCGCACGCGCTACAGCCGGCTGGTGGGGGCGGCCAGTGGCAGGCGCGCCGGCCGACGGACGCGGCAGGCGTCGCAGCTGCGCGCCGGCGCACCCTGCGCGCGGCGCCGTGCGGCCAAAGTAGGTCCTCGCGGGCCCGGTGCGAAGCGCGGTGGACATCTTCAGTGTGCTGGTCCGATTGAGGACTGTGTGCGTTGAGGATGCGCCGCCGCCCGGCGCTCGGCGCCGCGACGCCGTCTGCTGCTCGGTCGCCCCAGCGGTTCTCGCTGGTGGTTTGTATCGCAGCTGTGCGGATGTGTTGGCGCGTGCGCTGTGCTGGGAGAGTTCGCTTCGGCACCCAAGTGGGGCTTTTGTCCTTCTGTGGCGCTGGCGTTGGAGCTGCCGGTCACCGTAGGTGGCGCGTGTTGTCTCCCGCCGGCAATGCCACGACAGCACGCTCCCGGGCCTCTGTCGGCAGCGGCAAGCTCAGTTGGGAGCACGGGTGGTCGCACCGAAAGCGTCTACTCGCCTAACTCCGGGCGATTGCGCCTCTCTCGAACCCGACCAAGTACTTGGGACGGCGCTGCGCGCCGCCGGGACCTGAGAGGGTTTCGAGGTGTATTGTGCAGGGGAGCTCAGCCTCCTCCTGTTTGCAGAATGATTGAGCGGACGCTTGCGTGTTCGCGCGGGCCCCCGGGACACACTCCCGGGCGGCCGGCTGCTCAGCTCTAGTTGACGCAGCTCCCTGGTTGATCCTGCCAGTAGTCATATGCTTGTCTCAAAGATTAAGCCATGCATGTCTCAGTACAAGCCGCATTAAGGTGAAACCGCGAATGGCTCATTAAATCAGTTATGGTTCCTTAGATCGTACCCACGTTACTTGGATAACTGTGGTAATTCTAGAGCTAATACATGCAAACAGAGTCCCGACCAGAGATGGAAGGGACGCTTTTATTAGATCAAAACCAATCGGTCGGCTCGTCCGGTCCGTTTGCCTTGGTGACTCTGAATAACTTTGGGCTGATCGCACGGTCCTCGTACCGGCGACGCATCTTTCAAATGTCTGCCTTATCAACTGTCGATGGTAGGTTCTGCGCCTACCATGGTTGTAACGGGTAACGGGGAATCAGGGTTCGATTCCGGAGAGGGAGCCTGAGAAACGGCTACCACATCCAAGGAAGGCAGCAGGCGCGCAAATTACCCACTCCCGGCACGGGGAGGTAGTGACGAAAAATAACGATACGGGACTCATCCGAGGCCCCGTAATCGGAATGAGTACACTTTAAATCCTTTAACGAGTATCTATTGGAGGGCAAGTCTGGTGCCAGCAGCCGCGGTAATTCCAGCTCCAATAGCGTATATTAAAGTTGTTGCGGTTAAAAAGCTCGTAGTTGGATTTGTGTCCCACGCTGTTGGTTCACCGCCCGTCGGTGTTTAACTGGCATGTATCGTGGGACGTCCTGCCGGTGGGGCGAGCCGAAGGCGTGCGACCGCCTCGTGCGTGCTCGTGCGTCCCGAGGCGGACCCCGTTGAAATCCTACCAGGGTGCTCTTTATTGAGTGTCTCGGTGGGCCGGCACGTTTACTTTGAACAAATTAGAGTGCTTAAAGCAGGCAAGCCCGCCTGAATACTGTGTGCATGGAATAATGGAATAGGACCTCGGTTCTATTTTGTTGGTTTTCGGAACCCGAGGTAATGATTAATAGGGACAGGCGGGGGCATTCGTATTGCGACGTTAGAGGTGAAATTCTTGGATCGTCGCAAGACGAACAGAAGCGAAAGCATTTGCCAAGTATGTTTTCATTAATCAAGAACGAAAGTTAGAGGTTCGAAGGCGATCAGATACCGCCCTAGTTCTAACCATAAACGATGCCAGCCAGCGATCCGCCGCAGTTCCTCCGATGACTCGGCGGGCAGCCTCCGGGAAACCAAAGCTTTTGGGTTCCGGGGGAAGTATGGTTGCAAAGCTGAAACTTAAAGGAATTGACGGAAGGGCACCACCAGGAGTGGAGCCTGCGGCTTAATTTGACTCAACACGGGAAACCTCACCAGGCCCGGACACCGGAAGGATTGACAGATTGATAGC